>NC_040885.2:13302613-13470113 GCF_900634795.4 Betta splendens | reverse complement strand
TGGATCATCGTTCTTTGCCTGCCAAAGCGTCATTCGATCCATCAGACTTAACAGATTCTCTTGTGCTGAACTTTAGGAGGAGACGTGTCAGGAGACTGCACTTCAGGATTTTATGTTGTCCACCACATATCGTTTGCAGGTATTTGTCAGAAAGATCGTTTCTATAAAGAATTCTAAAGCTTCTGACACAATCCCATTTCATTACTAACCAGTAAATGAAGGTGATTTTAGCTTTAAACATATCAAGTACTTCACTCAGTCCAATGGTGCTACAGTAAAGGGCCTTACTGTACTTAATGTACACTAACTATTCTCGTTGGAATAGATTTGTATATAAATTACTGTATATTTATATTACACATGATTGTATTCAGTTGAATATAACAAGTTTAAATACATCCATCTTCCACTGGGCCAGATTTACATGGATTCCAATAAAGACAGACACTGTTTGTTTATCATTCTTATTTTATCTGTTATCTTTTCATTGACGACAGAAGCTGTACATCTTGTCTAAATTTCAGAGTCAAGCACAGTGCAGATAGCAATGCCTGCAAAAGAAAACTAAAAAAGAAAAGGCAGAGGTGATCACAACCAGAAATGTATACAAAGGTCAAACTATGTACAGGAGACGCCAGGCTCTCACTAAGTGAATTCAGTCCTCATAATGCATATGCAACACAAAGGAGCTGCTTCTTCTAGTCAGTCTTAAAATCCATACAATACTGATAGGAAAAATGCAGCATGGTGAAAAAATAAAAACAGTTCTTTTAATTCTTTCTACTGCATTAAAGGCTAAAACATAAAAAATATATTCTCTGTATAACCTCCTGTTAAATAAGCTCTGTCTGTGGGTCTGGTTTCATTTCTGAACCCTAATAATTTAGTTAACTTAGAACAGCAAATATGATGAAGCTCAGACCACTTAAAGCATAATTCCTCCACCAAATAACTACAACCAAGTGTGAAGACCTTATGTTATTTCTGCGTGCGTTTACCCTTTGCAAGCACGAGACCCTTGTTGTCAGCAGGTGCAACACCACAGCTGAGAAAAATGCACAGCAAAACCTTTTATGGGAAAAGTCTGACATTTTGGGAAATATGTTTTTAAATGTGATGACGTTAGAGCAGCAGGCAGCTGTGTTCACTCAGCACAAAGACTGGGAACCAGTGCTTCATAACACAGTTTGCCTGCACCTCTCCTCCCAGTAACATCACCTTCCGTCTAGTTAATCTGTACAAAAACTCAAAGTGTAAAAAACACAATGAGTTTAATTGTGTGTGGATGTAATGAGACCTGGACCGACCGTGAGGATGACGATGCCAACTCACCTGAACAAAGAAATAGTGCTCCTCTGGCACATTAGCGTAAAACGTTGTAACTTGCAATACTGCGAGTGGCCGCTAGGGGCGCTGCTTTGCTCTACTTTCTGTTTGACATGAATTCACAAGGCATAATCAGCTCCTGCTGAGCTACAATGAGCCACCAGCCGGCATGAAAGTCTCGTGTAACACTGCAAAAATGTGAATGTAAAAGTGAATTTCCTAAGATGCCAAACTTTGCCTCTAAGTCTTACACGTCATCTCCCTTCCCTGCAGATGAAAGTATTAAGACACGGACTAATGAACTAAATGTGCTTTGCTTATCTTCTGACAAAACGCCAGTTTTACTTCACTCAGACGTACAAGACACCGCAAATCAAATGTATACAAGGATTAAATAATACAAGAGGCAAAAAGCAAGGGATTCATTTAGTAGTCACACACACACACACACACACACACACACACACACACACACACACACACACACACACACACACACACACACACACACACACACACACACACACACACACACACACAGCAGTAAGTTCAAACTCCTCGCTGTGGCTAAAAGTCACCTCAGAGCAGACTGCAAACCTCATCCACACGAGTCCACTGGCATTAAGTTTACTTGGACTAACCCAGCTCCACTTTAGATAAGCGCCTACGCTTTGTGTCATCATTCACATTAATGATAGTTTTCTTAACCTGTAATTACATTTTCTCTACCAAGAATCAATAGCTGGTCAGCTGTTAGTAAAGTTTTATTATCTACATGTATTAGTAAGCGGAGTAGCATCACCGTGCTTCTTCCATTGGTACTGGAGTTTGTGTGATGAGGGCCCATGCTTTGAGGATGTCACATGCTATCCACTTGTGCTTTAATCACAGTAAGAGAGCACTCACTGGAGAAAGAATGATACGGGGCGGCATCAAGTTCTGCGATAATAAGTGTGCGACGCCGCACATTGCCTGGAATGAACCTTACTGATCCTAAAGCTGCTATTTAGCTGTACTACGCATTCTGTATATGAAGGACGTATATTGTCTACGCATTTACCAGCTGGGTCAAGAACAGATATATGGATTTACGTCCATATCTTAGATAAATAAGAGATTGGACAGCACATGCGTCAAGATGAATTCTATCTTGCAAGAAGTAAAACACTCGAGTAAGCCATCAAAGGGATGAAGATGATGATGATGATGGCGATCTTTGGCTCAAACCACACTAAAACGTCACTGGTCCTTCCCAGCGTCCAAACATGACAGACAGACAGACAAGAAAAAACAAGCTCATCACGTGCACACCACCGCACAACTAAAGCCACCTGCTCCGTTCCCTGAGCTGATGTCACGCGTTGATTAGCAGGAGACACCTCCTCCTTCACCAGTCAGCGTTCTCATATTCACTGGGAACTCCAGGCAGTTTGGCCAAAGGGGCAGCTGTCGAGCTGCTCGTCTACGCCAAAGTCCACAGCACAGTTTGATGCAACTGTAAATAAGGCAAAACACTTGAACAGAATTTGATCAAGGAGAGGTTTCCATGAGATGTGGAGCCAGCACTGATATGGACTCTTCCTTTACAGTAAATCCTCAGCCTTGAAAACAGAGCAGAGGCTGGGTAACACAGTGAAGCAGGACGACTGCAGTTCCTACTGTTAGTGATGAATATAGCTCTTCAGTGGCACGACAGCCTACGCTCCTGACCCCGTATCGCAGCCTCTTAGGCTGGAGACAAATGTTCTCTCCTCGTCTCCTCAGTCCCACTGAAAGCAAGACTCCACTGCACTTAGAGTGTGGAGCATCAGGCTGGACAAACACCCTGCCAGAGAAGAGACGGAGGGCGGGAGGGGATTGGAGTAGGAATTATCAGGAGGAGACGTGATACTCATAGTGCAATGGTTGTGAGATAAGACTATTGTAATACCCATCCTCACCCCTCCCCAACTCCTGGTCTGACGATACTAAAGTGCTGATTGTTAAAGCCCAACAGGGGGCTCGTACAGAGATAACGTCAACAACACAAACAGTTTTTCTTTTAGAGAAACTTCGACCGACTTGTACAGTACACACATTTGTAAACAGAACGTCCAAGGAACAAATGCATGGCTATGATACATGTGCAACAGAGTTCTCTTATATTCATACAGTATGAACTGAATCTTCTTTTTTGTTGCATTTAGTTTTAGAAAAGAAAGCAAAAGAAGAGAATTCTGGCTGCCAAGCAAGCGTGTGTGCTTTTTTTTAAAGGTATTTTTGAGTTTAAAATGCGTTCAGCTGAATTCAATGTCTAACCGCTTTAATTATGAGCACATATCCCTAACCTCTTGACCACTTTTGTCCTTCTTTGTCAATCCCGTCCGTTCCTGTGGAGGTCACAGTGTTTCCCCCATTTTCTCATCTTATCCCTGTACGTCTAAATGAGGTGCCCTGGGTGGCCTTGGTGTGGCCAGACTCATGCGCCAGGGTCTCACTCAGTAAAAGCTCAAGCAAACAGAGGATCAGGCAAAGGTGGGGCGCTGCGGCTGCAGCCTGCCGGGCGGGGCCATGCTGCGGGTTAGGAGCGGTAGTCCTTTTTACTGTACGGCTTGTTCCCCAGGATGCTGTCCACCTCGTGTGTGATGGACGACGACAACTTTGGAAGCACCTGTGAGGGGAGAGACACAGACAGAATGTTCTGTACTGCTTCGTCTTCTGAACTGAGCCAAAAGGTGGAAAAATGTCTGGCGGTCGTCACAACAAGTGCTTTGTTGCCTTCAAAGCAAATAAAATGACGGTGGAAGCACTTTGAAGAGTAACAGAATCAGACAGATAATATATATTGCAGGACTGCATTAGCTAAATGCTTGTGTAGTAATGTGGGCTGTGTGCTCCCACAGTCTTTGAGCCCTTTTTGTGACTCCTTACACATAGATCTCAGCAATTATGTAATTAAATGCGAACATTCTTTTTTAGATAAGAACGGTGTCGGTTCTGGATCTGTACATAAAATCCGTGGTGAAATGAAAACTGCAGAGCCCTTGGGAAATGTGAGCATAGCATTTGAAAAGCAAAATATCACATGCTAAGGAAAACGCTACATAAAGTGAGCACACATCCTGTACAAGTGTGTAAGTGTGTCTACACACGCACAAAGAGGAGCAGAGATGCTCTTTACTGCAGGGCAGACACAATGTGAAGACGTACACCCCCACTGGTCTGAAAACCCTATTAAAAGAGTGCATCTTATCAGGAGAAGAGTGGCCATGAGCTTGTCTCCGATCCCCCTGGCAACTGATACTCCGCTGACCTTATTAACTCGGTACAGTAAAGCACCGAAGCGTGCAGCAGCAAACTGCCTGAGAGGCCGATCTGTACCCAGGAGACGAGGCTGCTGTTATAGAGTCGGAGGCACGAATGTGATCAAACAGGTCAGGTCACATTATCACACATGACGCCACCCATTTGCAAACGCGTACTGTACGCACACATCCACTCACACACATCAGGTGTGGCCTCACCTGTATCGCTCCTATGTTTTCCATCAACTGGTCGGTGTTGGACGCCCCTAACAGGACAGAGCTCACCCCCTCGTTCCGTAGGCACCATGCTGCAGGAGAGCAGCAAACAGCAATGACACCTCCACCAGAGCGTTAGACACACACTCACATGGCATCGAGACACAAAAATCACAATTTTGTCTTAAAAACGACGATGAATGACACAAAACCCAGACAACACACACACGCACGCACATGAAAGACTCTCGGGCAGAAACTGCTGTTTCCAAACTGAACCTTGACCTGTAGATATCACCTCAATAAATATATAGTTGAAGAGATAAAGGTGATCTCTGTACAGCTGCGAATACATATTCAATCCCCACTGGATTATTTATTTAGGCAATAAAATGTTTTATGTTCAATTTTTAATGAACTGAAATAACATACTGTATGTTAAAAATTCTCACCAAGTATTTTTGCATTTATATTCCTCATTCTATATGCATATTTGTTTTTTATTCTATTTTTTCCTGTTAAATAGACTGTAAAATTAATGTTTTGCAGCTTCTTTGTTTACTGCTAAATCTCCAACCACATTTTATTAAAAATGAGTTTCATTTGCACTGCAAAGCAACAAAGAAATAATAATATAAATAAAACATATATGAATGAATAAATAATGTATTAGTTTAAGCAGGTTGTAAATAATTAAGCACCAAATGTTTCCTCTACTACCAGATGAAATGTACATCTGAGTTAGTTTTTGGATACAAATTCGACAGTATTGGCAGTAAATGAAAGCAACAAACTTAAAACCTTATTTCTCTTGCTCTAACATGAAACACATTTCTGAAAATGATAAACATACACTTAAAACTTTTGCTCTAAAACTGTGGGATCATGAGACACTACTCCCCATAAATAACCCCATAAAGACACACACACACACACACACACACACACACACACACACACACACACACACACACACACACACACACACACACACACACACACACACACACACACACACACACACACACACACACACACCACCTGCTCCAGCGGCAGCTCTGGGCTATGAGTCTGTCATTGTTATATAGTTTTTGTTCAATACCGGAGTGCCACAGTGAAGGACCACATGCTGGATATAAATCTCCTGTGATGCCTTCAGGAGTGCTGGGAGGATTTATTGTAATTGGGAAAGATGACGGCATCCACTAACGGGCTGCGAAACCTAATCGGTGACACTGCATTGCTGCAATTGGGGAAACATCTGCTGAGATCTGTGCTGAGACAGGAGACGCAGTCCCAGATTTATTCGCTGCGACGTTCGAGTCTGACGCTTTAACAGCCCCCACGGGATTCAGGGCGTCTATGGGGTCTGCACATTCTCACCCTGCAGTGAATCGATATCTGTCACTGGCTGGATTTGTGCCAGAGATGTTATTTTTATGCTGACACTGGTAACTGTTAAATACATGCTAACACCACAAAAAAAGCGCACACTGTAAACATGTTTGGCTCCATATGGTGATGCTCATGAACATCTTTGTCCCAGGGCCTCATGTAGAGAGGAAACTGCTCTTGCTGGCTTTAGAGAGTGAAACTCCAATTAATATAACAGTGGTCACTACACAAACACATTTGGGACAACACGACACACACAACAGTCAGACCACAAAGTGGCGACAGCGCTGCTGACCTCGGGCGTCCGAGGCAGAGGGACGGACAGACAGACAGAAAGAGAGAGAGCGGCAGCGTGTATCTGCGTACCGATGGCGAGTTGGGGCAGAGTGCAGCCCAGCCGCTCCGCGATTGCCTGCAGCTCTTTCAACTTCGCCTGCTGACGTCGGCCCTCCTCGCTCAAGATCTTGTCCTTCAACCACTGGTAACCCTGTCGAAAACACAGCACACCTGCTCAAAAACACAGCCCTGCTCACACCGCTGCGCCGCAGCTCTGTGTCACCAGGGCCTGTTTTTAAACACGTGACTCTGTCTCCCGTTGTCCACACCACAGCTCCAGCTACGCCTACTGACACATGCTGTTTCAGCTCATAGTTAGAATCACAAAGCCATCGTCTTTAAAAGTCTCTTAATGTTACTACTGTTTACTGTTACTTCATATCTACGGTCAGTTGAACCTATAATATTATTTACCAGCATATTAAACAGCAAAAACACCACAAACATCCACAGGCAACACTGAACACAGTTGAAAAACACTGCACAACACCGCAATGAGAGTTTTATGAGCCAGAAAACATCTAATCAATAATCACAGACACACAGTCCACAAATACACAACATGCCACTTCACTCCACCACAAAGTCCAGTGCTCGCTCCTGTGTCATGTACACATTCATTTTCTTTGAACTTCTAATGAGAAATGTCATGTTTCGATGAGTGGTGTGACGTAATGTGCAGTATGTGGTTGTAGCAAACGGTTCATCTATCACTTTGAAGACAAATATCTCACAAAGTGCTGCGTTAAATTGTAATGTGCTTTTTACTCCATGTTTTCTTCCATTATGCTTACAGCTACAGTAAACAGACTTTCAACTGATTATTCTAGGTCACATATGCCTAAAATATAATACTGAAGATCTTTTTTTTACCCATTTAATTATTCAGTATAAAACACGTTAGCTTTCATAATTTTCCGGCTCATGTTTCATTTGTGCAGCGTCAAGCATCACTAGTTGTGAAGAGGTACAGTACACAGTGCACGGTGTCCACACGTCACTGAAAGCACGCACACACACATACTGTATGTGATGTGCGAAAGGTTACAGAACCTGAAAGACACAGACGCACAATAAACAACCAGCAACAAGAGGCAGAATACGCGGTGACACCAGCACACGTGATCACAGTGGAACACAGGCAACAGAGAAGAGCGGTCGAGGCTGGTCTACCTTCAGAGAGGCCCGAGAGTAGGGAGGCACCCTGCCGTCGTATTTCCCTGAGATGATCCCACAGGCCAGTGGCGACCACGTCATGGCCCCCACACCTGGAGATAAATACTTGTTGTAGGCTTGGGTTCTACTTTTTATGAAGAGCACACAAAAGAATTACCAACTAGAGCCACAAATGCACCACAGCTCAGCGCACCTATCTTGTGGAAGAGCTCAGGTAGCTGCACCTCCACTTTCTCCCTCTGGAACATGTGGTACTCTGCCTGCTCACAGATGGGAGGAATCTGGTTGAACTGTCGTGCCACAGAGTAGGCCTCCTAAAGGGGACACAGGAGAGCCAACAGTAGGTTCACAGATAATACTGGAGCTCCTGATACTCCTACTGTAAGTGTGCTCCACAGTCTAGTTTAGCTTTCCTGTTATTGTGCATTGGCAGGACTTTGTGTTAATATATGTATGTACTGATCTGAGCTACAATGTGTATGTCCTCAAACAAAATGTATATGGTTAAATCTGTCCTACCTTTAAAGCAGCACTCACCATTATTTCCATTGGGCTCCAGCGGGATGTTCCCCAGTACATAGCCATGCCTTGATTTATCACATGGGTCATTGCTCGGACAGTTTCTGAAGAAACACAAAAAATCTTTTAACTTTTTACAGTATATAGTATTGTACATAAGAGATGGTGTCCTGAAAGCCTTTAGTGTGTGTATTAGAGCTGGGTCAGTGTGTAACAGATGTATGTGTAATCATTCAGATTTCAGGCTATTAAGAAGCAAAGTGGAAAAGCTGATTATGTGAATCAGGATCCTCGGTGATTTATTCTGATGAGGACGACATTTATTCATCCCAAGACGCACTTGACATTTGACAATAACATCAAGGTAAAAATCCACAAAAAAAAATATTTATGTTACTGTAGTTTAAAGTCTTCACACTACAGTTTTATGGCTAGAGGGTTAAAATACATTTGGTTCCATAAAAGGAAATTTAAAAGATTTGTTTTGTTTTTCATTAATGTGCTGATGCGATTGGTCTTTTTGCTGCAATAACAGCAGTATATTTCATTTTATGCCATCAGATATCCGACAGTGTTATGGAGAATAACATTTCACAAGACGCGACTGTAATTTCCACCTTTTCATTGCTCAAAGTGACATTTCATTTCATTCAACCAGAGACCAATGTACCAATAACATCAGATAACAATCAGGCGGCCTCAGACAAAACAAGGAGCTTAATAAAACAGTGGTGTATCGACTCTGAATAACCCTCCTCCCATCCATTCTACATGCAGATGCTGTTAACAAAGCTCTCCTGACAAATAAGTCTTCTATCATCTGGTGGTGCTTGGCTCAGAGCACAGTTCACCTCTTTTTAACCCTGTATACTGCCCTTTGGCTACTGCCAGAATAAAACATACCAGATGGTTTAGCCACTCTAGATTTGAAGGCATAAACTCAGCCGTCCATATGGACTGTGTACAGTCTTTAAAGGGCAGATGAGCAAAGACTTGGCTCGCATTTTAAGGCCAAACAACACCTGATACTTCTGACTCACAAAACAGTGAGGTATTGTGAAAGACTCAGAGCCAGTAAAACGTCAAACTGAAGTGGGGACTTGACCTCTGATCAAACTCTGACCCAAACAAGGCAGACGTACACTGTGCGGCCAGCTGAGACCACGCACGGTTACTCCTTTGCCATTTAAAGGTCTCCGGCATGAGTTGGAGGTGGAAGAACCAGGTCAACAAGAAAGCAGCATTTAAAAATAGATTTAAAGTTTTTACATCAGTCTTCGTGTTGCAATCGTGTGGATTTTGCTTGTGTGAGTACTTTATATTTCATTTACTGCTACAACACCAGATAAAACAGCCGGAGGAGGAGCATTACCTTCCATCGGTGTATTAGGGTCCGGTCTGTTCGCAAAAACCACATCCACGTAGTCTAACTGGAGTCTTTCTAGAGAGGCTTTTAAACCTATGAAGAAGCACCGCTATTAGCAAGTCAATTTGTGGTGCTACTGTACATTAAGTTCTTTAATGCACACTATAAAATATAACCATAATTTGAAGGGCTGCTACCTACCTTCTATAATGTGTTTTCGTGATAAACCTCTTTCAGTCTCTGCTCTATGACAAAGCACAAACCACGAGTTAAGAAAATACTTTAAAATGTAATTGAATGGTAATTTAACATCACGTACAGTATCTTTTATGAAAAATCATCTAATAAATGTTTTAGCTTCATCTGACAACAGATGAGTGTGGATGTCAGGGAAAAGTATACAGTACAGTACAGAAGGCCTGTGTCTCATTAGTAAACAACCACAGTAAACTTACTTTCCACCCCAGAAGATTTTTGTCGTTATCACCAAACTTGAGCGTCTAAAAAAGAAGATAGTCAAACACTGTGAGTTCTACTGTATCCAAAAAAAAGCCTATGTTGCGTCGGAGCTGGAACAATAGACCATATATTATAGGTAATAACAGCCAGGACATCCTGGCATTAATCATGTCTTTCTGCATTATTGTCTGACTGTCACACTCACCCACATGCCACAGTAAGTGTGACTGTCAAAAATCTGCCAATGCTGATGAATTATTGTTGCTGTCCTATTACCTGACAGAGCTAAACACACAAAATAAAAAAAACAAAACAATCCAGGACCAACAAAGTAAACACGAGACACTAGAAGTCCATCTATAATTAAGTATCTTAGAGGAGCGACACAATGTGTGGTCATGGCATGTGGCCCACATTAATCTTTTATCCCCCTACCTAACCGTTCCAGTTCACAACACACAACCTCCCAATATGTGCAAGGAAGATGAGGATACAAGATTAGGGAGGCTGACTGGGACGGAAATTAAAAAATACAAAACCCAATTAAAGTGTGCCTCGTACCTCCATCCTTTCTTCTTTATGATATTTCCAAGCACCACCTCTGCCCTGTGAAACAGACGGAGAGAATGCAAGATTAAATGAACGCCATGGAAGGATAGGAACACGAACACCTGGCTGTCTGATGGATGATTAGAAAAAAGCCCAGCCCCCTACAAATTCTGTACCCTGCATAAAGACCATCTGACACAACGCAGCATCTGTTCAGGTCTGGTGAGCACGAGCTGCAGTGGCTGCTGGTGGGCCCGGGCCCAGCTGTGCTGTGGAGCCACCACTAGGACCATCATTAGCAGTCACATGGGAGCTAATGAGTGACATTACGTTCAACATGGGGCTCATTAGGACCAGGCAGACCCCTTTCAACAGGATGTCTCTCCAGTCCTCTGACAAACACTGTTACGAACACTGTGCATTTCTGACACAACAACAACAACCAACTTTGTTTTGAACTAATGGTTGACTCAATCAATAAAGCTAGTAGCTTTAATCAATGCAGTTTTCAAATAAATGCACCCATGTCAGAGCTGTATCTAAGTAGATGGATGGTAATTGCTCTCACCTACAGCATGATCCACACAGATGATTTGTGTTCCCATTAGTTGTCTGACAACAGCCTGAGCAGCGAGACACGACATCACACAACTTACCAGCAGAAGTACAAACTAATCACCACTCTCTTGTCATCCAACGTCTAGGATCTTTCTATTTATTTAATTTACCATTTTTTTGTTGTGTGTCATTCTGTAGGCAGGGATCTGGAATAAATTCTGTTTTCATTTTGCTGCCTGTGTGCCATGCTTTTATAACGAAATCTACAAAGAAGAAAATGCATATTTTATATTCTTTTGATCTTTCTGTATTGAAATGAAAGTCTGCCCTCTGCCATTACCTGTGCCGTTTGCGAATCCAACAAGCAGCTTGAGTGCAGCAGGTGCTGCACTACTACTCACTGTTTAAGACGCTGCCAGCTGGACCAACACCTTTTTAAAATAACAGGACTCAAGAATCCCCTGGAGATCAATACAACGTGTGCATGTCTGCTGTAAACAACAGCATGGTGCTCTGCGTGCTGCCCTCCTAAAATGCGAGTAGTTTGGGAGCCTAAACATAAGGTACAGTGCCTTGAGCAGACTTTCCTCATCCTTTGATTAATTGGGTCTTTATTCCATTGCTGATTCGATGTAGTAACTTGGGGCAGAAGCAATGACATAATGCTACACTTTACAAGTTCCCTGTTATTATTCTGCCAATTTGTCACTAGTCCCCCATAATATCATGCAATTATTATGCATCTAGAGCACAGTGTCTAAGCCTGTAGGAAAATGAAGAAGGAAATTCTGTTCTGCTAATTACTCGCAGACTTTTAAGAGCTTTGACGCCATATGGGTCTGCTGATAACAGCAGCTACATGGGATAAGCAGGACATCTTTTTTTGAGCAATTACACATATTTATTTATATTCCTGTGGAACAGTAGCTTTCATTCGGGATGAATATGCTCGTCATAAATCACAATCAATATTTAAATATTTCTCTGTTGAATATTTGTTCTTGCGTAGCTGTTTCTCTGTTTTGTAGAGTGAAGCCAGAACAAATATGACAAACAAACAGCCAGAACCTGCCAATCCCTGAGCATGCACAGGGCGAGGAGTGATTGCAAGCAGAGCTTACAAACCTGGTTTATCCGTCTACGCTCACAAACACGGGCACGGACAGATTAACACTTCACATTGTGAGTCTGAATGATGAAGGAATTGAAGCAAACCAGAATGCTCACATGAAAGGTTTCTCTATCCTGATGTGCAACGACTGTGACTCGTTCTATTCCAGTGAATGTGTGTAACACAGGTTTCTTTGCAGTGGAGGTTGTCAGGATTAACACCTGCGCAGCACAGACCGAGCCGTGTGACATATATTTGCACGTGCTGAGAGGAAAATATTTGTGTCAGAGATCAAATATGACTGTGTTATTTTTTTGGGCTAATCCTAAAACAACAGGACAACCAGAGCGCTGAAAGCTTCTAGAACCGCAACACTCTTCAGTGCAGTGATGACATTAGGCAGACAGCAGCTGCTGAGGCATTAGGTGAGACATGAGGAAAACCACTAAGACCTACTAAATTTTCCTTGTCAGTAGCTTTCTGTCACATCTGGCAAACATCATGGCAAAACTAGACTATTCTTGGTAGAACTGAAAAAAAAAAGGCTTGGTGCTGTTAATCAGAGATACACTTTGTAAAGGATAATCCCTGAGATTAATCCAAAGCATCCAAGTTACTACAAAGATAGATTAATCCACATTAGGATTTAAAAAACATCACTATATAGAGTATTAAGGTAATACAGGGTTGTTTTCTGAGGTTAAAAATATAAACATTGACTCTCCTGTAAATTTAGTTCAATATATTACATCTGTAGGTAGTGATCTGTAGGTACTTTTTATTGTGCTGGGGGAATGACAGAAGTTCTCTGGTAAACTGAAACTGTGGGGCTACACGCCAATAGTGGTAAGAAATATAATTTCTGTTTGAATAAACAAATTGTGATTTGGGTTAATCTGATGCGGGTCGTCACTCCATGAGCAGGAGCAACCCAATGGGAATTCTCCACTTATTTGCCCTATAATCTATCACAAATTAAGATATTATTCCTTGTTAATGTTGTCTGAGGAGTGACCTGTGACGCAGGATATACTCACTTCCCAGCAGCGTAGACCTCAGCCGTGTCAAACAGATTGATGCCATTTTCATACGCCAAAGTCATCAGCTGCTCTGCCATCTGTTGAGAGAGCAGAGGAGAAGAAAGCGAAACAGGGTTGATATGATGTGTTAGGGATTATTAATTATTAAAACTTCCTTCACTCGGCCAAAAGGAGGCTGCAACTACTTTGCTTCCCAAAACATGTTTATTCTGTGGCTCTTGAAGCTCTCTGGCAGTATATTGTTACAATAAGTAAAAATAGGCGTCCGAAGCAATCTAGCATATGCCAGATCATATGGAGGGTTTCCATTCTAAGCCCTGACTGATGGAAGATGTAAAAAATCCATCTGCTCTCACCTCATCTGTTATCTGTCCACCGAATGTCACCCATGTTCCTACAAAGAATGACAGGGAGGTGGTAGGGAAGGGGAAACAGTGTAGCAGTAAATACACAAACATATATCCACACAGATGCGAAAGCAAACCGATACTGCATATAAAATATAAGAAAGCAAACCGATACTGAATATAAAATATAAGAAATATGATGTACAGTAGTGGATTTATAACTTGCTACTGACCCTTATATGAAGCTGAAGAACTATGGGGTTTTATTGATTCTACTCACAAATGTACAAATACTTCGGGGGTGCAACAAATTCTCTGAGTTTCATGAGCTACGACACACTTACCTAATCCGAGGCAGGATACCCGCAGGCCAGACTTCCCAAGGTTTCTGTCAAAACAGAGAGAATTACATTAACATTAATACCGCACTGAGGTACCAGTGATTTATTACCTTTTGCACTGAAGTGGTAGCTTTAGGCCTCCCTTTTAACATCAAGTGATTGATAAATATATAAATTAACAAACTATCATTCTTCTATAATGTAAGAGAAACCTCATTGTAGTTAGCAGTCAATAGGATGAGACAAACAGGGCACTGAATGGATTTGGAACCTTCCAGCATCTGCTGCATCACTGACACGTGTAAAGTGGATGGGAAGAAGGAGCAGTAAAACATGGGCCGACAATGAGAACGTGCATGTACAGCATATGTGTGCAGAGAAACGTCAGGAGGAGAGTTACAGTAAAGATGCGACACGAGTCTTAACTAGGCCCATTATGACATCCACTGAAATTTCTCACAGCACGGCAGGATCCCTTAGCTGCCATCTGACTAAAATCCTCTGCAGCAACGCGGAAATTTGACTGTTCGGAACAAGTTGCTCCTAAAGCTGGCGTCTCTAAGCCTATCACAGTCCAGACAGACCCCTCTCTGACAGTCACACATTCCGTCAGGTCTTCTGCTTCTTTTGTACTTGGTTTTAAATGTCTCCTAAAATGGCAGTAGTTTCTAGATATAGGCAACAATATAATAGATTTTTTCGCATATTTTTCAGGAGAAATCTACAAATATTGTTTTAGATACAGTATCTCTAATTATCAAACAAAACATATGAAACAAACTGTGCAACTTTTGGTCAACCCCCTTCAAGAAATACAATGGCAGTAAAAAGATTAAACAAATGTGCCATCAGAGATGATGTAAGATGTGCAGGAGTCAAAGTGAGCATGTAGGAGGATATCTAATATATTTTTATAAGACCGCTTGTATAGGAATACAGCAGAAATGAAAAGGAGCATTGGGAGAGACTGTTAGATGCTGTGTGTACAGATGTGTGTGCGTGTGGGGGGGGTATGACTGCACTTGCACGTGTGTGTGGGAGGGCTGCAGTGACTAACAAAACACTGACTAACCCATTTAAAATAAATAGATCTCAATAGGTTCATCTCGCTAAGTAGGTTAAGGGACATTCATTTGTGTTACTCTGAAAAAACAACAACAACAACCAAATAAAAATTTGCATTTGTTTTCTGTTTTCCAAACATAGTATTAATGGAAAAAAGAAATTCCCTGACTCAGATGTTTCTATGAGGTCAAGTGATGTTGAGAAGTAATAGAATCATGTCATGTTTGTGTATTATTTGTGTCCAAGTCAAAGACCTCATTAAAAGAAATCTGATTTGGTCAGTGAGGTCTGTAATCGTGTTATAGTCTGAATGCGAGAGCCTGATGACATCATATATAGGAGTCTACTGACCTTTAAGCAAACACAGTCAGTCATGAAAAGAAAGGCTGAGTGATAAGACAAACTAGTGGGACCACATGTCCTTACAGCTCACCGCAGTGACGAGGTTGCTTCAGATCTGCTCTTTGTGTGCGCACAAGCTAATCTACAATTAACTGCCTCTTAATTGCTCGAGCAAAATTTCCCCTTGGGGTGCTGCTACTCACCACATCAAACTGAGACAAACAAAGCAGCTTTCTGACCAGAAATGTTATTGAAACATGTCTCGATAAGCGAATTTAAAGGATGGACTATGGCATATTTTTAAGGGTAGTGCACAACACAATACATCAGCTTCTGTTAAATCACAACTTCCTAAAATGTATTCTTGTTTTTTACATGTTAACAGATGGTGACAGGCCTGCTGTGAATCAGTGAGATGATACTAAACTGACTATATCAACTAGGAGGAACTGTATAAACATGTATCTAGAGTTTCACCATTTCAGCGTGCTAGAGCTTATGAAAGCAAAGTTGCCTGTGCCAGTGTTGCATAAGCATGTTTCAACCATGAGTCCTGCTCACAGAGCACCAGCACATATCAGCACTTCACCATACCCTAAAAATAAAGATACAGGAACGCGCAGCTCTTCCCTCGCCATTGTTCCAAATGTGACGACGTACCTTTGTCAGCACATTGTTGCGTTCAATATTTTACTAGACGGGCCTTGAATACTGCATTGTGCGTTGCTGCAATAACACTCCACCAGCGTCGGTAAGCAGCCAGGGGTCAGGTTCGTGCACGGCCTCAGCAGACATGAACCAAGAGTAAAGTCATCTCTCCTCAATAATGGAGGAGGAAGCTACAGTGCAGCACAGCAACACCACTAGAGCCGCGGGGACCAGGCCAGATGGTATCTGGGGAACGGGACACGTATTGACTGGAGAACTTGACCGGTACACTTGTTTACTTATGAAGTAACCTTTGCCTGAGGTTACTGTTAACAACCGCCTTCTGATCCAACCAGCACAGAGACCAACAAGACCAACTTTTTATTTATGCATGTTGATATATTTGATTAAGGATGGCCTGAGGGTATAGTTGAGGCTTGTTTACATGGATCTTGAATTACACTTGATACAAAGCATTCTGAACGCCTAAGTCCTTAACACGGCTCTTTTGCCAACAGCAGCAGAGATATTATGACAATTAGTTATGATACCGTACCTAAGTTACTGTACTGTGTGCAACAGTGATAAATAGCACAGAGAGATAAAAGGGAATAATTAAACATCACTGCATCACAGTAATAACAGACACCCTAAACGACTACTGAGCCAAATGGTGGCAGTAATTTTATTACTGTCATTTTATTTATGGTTATTAATATAAAGACGGATTCTGGACTACTGACACAGTGCCACTGCTAATGAAGCAAAAGATAAAACTCATCACATGCACAGATAGACAGGATATATTTATACTAATTGACCAATGATCTTGTCAGTTTTAAAACAGAAACTGGGAAATCTTTACGATTTAAACGGCTTAATCTACTGTAAGTATGTAGCACTTAAGAGTAAAGTGCCAGGAAGAACTATAGGTATAAAGCGGCAGACTGTGTGGATAGAGGGTTAGAAGTCAGGGTGAAGTCAGCAGACAGGATAGAGTGATGAATGAGCAAACAAGGTCACCGGGCTGTAAAGTAGAACATGTTGAAATACGTTCACCAAGCAGAACTATAAATACTACCCAACCCATGGTTCAACCTGAGAAAAAACACACAAACAGCTAGCGTCGGCTACAGGTGGCTTCCTCCCCAATCAGGTTTATATAACATCCACTCAACTTTTTGAAAGTGTAAAAGAAAGACTGGCAAGGACTTTGTCCTGAAAGGTTGCATTAATAGCACTTACAGTGCACCTAGGGTGGAAATGTAAATGCAAAACTACAGTATTAACTGCTACTCTATCATTTAAAACATTACTATGTCAGTGTCTATGTCTAGGTTGTTTTTGCTGTTACCTGTATCGCTGTGCACATTCTACCAGCTGAAAGACCTTTCTTAATAACTTAGGCAAACACATTTGTAGTGGATTGTTGTCTACAGAAAACAGAAAAATAGCTGACTGTAGCTGGATCGTGCTTCCACTGTCGGAAGGACAAGAGCAGCAGAAAAAACCTTGACAGTCCCACAGGAAGTGTGTGCATTTGAGAGTATTTGCTGGTCACTTCCATGCTTTCGGTCATTACTAAGGACTAAGACATTAAATGAGCACATGCTCGGCTATGCTCTGTGTGCTGGTGTGTGCTTACAGCGTCGTATTCAACAGCAGCCTGCAAGTCTGTCAACTGTGATTTCATTTGAAGTATGAAAACAACTTAATACAAAAAAATGCCAGAAACTCAGCCGCTGGCATAGACGCCCTTTAAGACAGTTGACACTGACAATTTTTTTTACCATTTATATTATATTATAGGGCCGAGTTTGTTTTTCATCTAACCAACACATTTGCAGAGGCTTTTGACTGTGGAACAACTCTGCCAGTGACCAGAGGGACTGAAAAATGAGTGGCTATATGCTAAATAAAGGAGAGCAGAAGACTTGAACATGTGAGGATTTCACTTCCTATAGATCTTATATTGCATCTTCAGCGACACACAAGATGAGCTGTCATATGATACACACACATTTTTAAAGTCCGTGCAATTTGAAAACAGATTGACAAAACAAGAGTGCAATCATTTGCAAATCTTACCAAACATCATATCAGACTCAAAATTAGCTAATATTCTCTGTGAAACGGAACATCTGATATCCTGTTTATCTGCTGCTGTGAAAACAAAAATCTATCTACAGAATCACTGACTCCAGCACAGATCATGGAAATTAGGTACTTGCTTCTTGTTGGCAGTGCACAACAGAATTATTAAACCTAGACTATTTCTAGTGTATTTAAGGAAATAACATGCAGAGAGAAATGAGTGGTGCTAAGACACATGCATGCATCCCCTCCCACACACCGGCTCTAATTAAACTCTATCGGTGAGGCAAAGTAAGAACAGCTGTCTTCATTTTCTCCTTCAACACAGCACAAGTGTTTGTCACATGCAGACATGCCTATACACACATAGGGGGTTGTTGTGGAAGATTGGGCCGATCCCACTTGCATTATACACTGACACAAATGTGCATACAATGAAACACAAGCCTACATCAATAAATGAACCATTACATTGTTTGGCAGTTTTTCTTCACGTACCCAGAGCAAACAGATGGTGAATGTTCTGTGGAGGTTTAAGATTGTACTTAAGTGGTGCCGTGGCCTGAAATCTGTGCTGTGGATGCGACTCGGTATTTGGAGCGACCGGAGCGTACCACAGCATGCGTGTTCAGTTCTACCACGGAGTATTTGTGATTCATATTTTAAGGGGGTGTGCAGGCAGTGGAAACCTGGCTACCTCATGAAGAGAGCTCTCAGAACACAGGAAAACGTCCCAGCATGCACCCACACTCATGACGCCCCAAATCTTACACCCACAGCTTTTGTCACCCATGCTTGGTTTTTCATTTGTTACAAAATGTGGTAAAAAAATGTTCAGTTTCATCTTTCAAGACAAAATATTTCCACATTAAAAACACCATTTGGTTTTCATTTTGCAACCACAGCCAATTATACAGCAATTAAACTTTAAAGCTGAAAATTACTAATGGATGCGTTTGATGCTTTCCTCACATTTCTGTTCTCTCTTTCCGCCATCTGTTACATCAATTTACCACAAAGTGCTTTAAATGAAGACAAGCGTGGGGGATATCTCTGTCATTGATTATTTTAGATCACAACACAGTGGTGGGAATTAAATGCCACATGATTACACAACACTGCCAGAAGCTATTTACTGTGGCTCTGATTCACTGTCAACTTTACAACCAAAAGTGGACCTCGAGAGAGGAGAGAAATTCTACTGACAGTCTGAGCTAAGGCAAGTTACTTGTAAATCTTCACCAGGGGAGGAGGTGAGTCAGCTCTGATTTACAGGGCCACTGCAGTAAAGGATCCTGAATGCAATACAGCAGAATTTTTTTTGCAGATAATACAAACAGTGTCAAAGAACAGCAGCATGCTTGCACAAAAAAAAAAAAAACAACCTTAAACACAAACGCTACCAAGAGCAGTTTATGCTGAGTTTTTACATTTAGGCTGGACAGAGCAGAAAAAGTCCTAGTAGCCGACGCAAAAGTGAGACGTACTCTTACAGCATTCGTCTCCTCAGCATTACTTTGCAGCAGTTTACTGTATTTGCCACACCGAAGCAGATAAACTGCAGGAAAGCAGGGCCCTTCTGAGATTGTCTCCTCACCGGCTCTACCTGCCCAGTCAAACAGATGTTCTTTCATTCCGAGTAAGTCTACTTTACATAATCATAAGCCATTTTGTGTGCATCCATTAGGTCAGAACAGAATGAAGTACTTTAATCATTCATTGGTGGAGGTGCGAGCTCTCATAGCTGAGCTTGATGATTTTAACCAGTCATGGCATGCAGGCCCAGTGTCTCATTACAGCGCAGCTATATCTAAGGCGAGACAGCCACTAAACCTAACGCCATCTGCCTTCAGCTCTCTTTAATAGTTTCCTTGGTCTTCTGAGGGAGGTCGCCTCCAGTCTGACCTGCATTGCTTCCCATATATGAAGACTAACAGAGTCCTGATTAAAGCTGGAGGATGCCAATCAAGCAAACTGCAATGTGTAAAATAGCACGGAACGTTTTGCTGGAACGTTAGACATATTATTTTAGGGAACTGAGTGAATAGGAAAAAGAAATTGTGCTCAGAAATATTTAAAATAAAAATATTTGGCTTTAATGCAGAATAAATCCCAGAAGAGTGACACAAGAACTCCAGTCTCCCGTTCTTCCTCCCGGGCATCTTAATCTTAGCACTTCTTATGCTCCATCTTCTACTCTCTTCCCTCCCTTTTATTCTCATCTCTTCAAAACCACAAACACTATGCTGTACCCGCAATGCCTGAATCTCTAAGCCTCATGCTGCATTACCTTCAGTTTATATTACACACAAGTCTGGTTCACCAACAGAGTCCACTATGTACTTTGGACTCCACTGTGGAAGAGAAGAACACAAACAGCCGCTGGCCCCTGAGCTGAGAAAGATTTTACTCATTCAATTTCATTAGCTTCAATTATGACAGTGTGCCAGCGTGGTGAGCAAAGCAGATGCAGGGGATTTGATGTGCCTTCATTGACGCTTGGTAGCGTGTTTACTCTCATCAACCCCTGTGTTCATTTCTAAGTTGACAATTGACATGACCCTAATTTTTTTCACAAAGGAATATTGCCTTACAAACTTCCTCTTTGATTTCATACTAAGCGTTTCATTGAATATTACAATTATAAAATGACAGAGTCATTTAGGATTTGCAAGAGCAGAAAACTCCCCTGATAATAATGTAAAATATTATTCATATAAAACTTACTCAGATAAATAATGCACTTATTTAAAAAACATGTTGCTGATTAGCTACAGTAGATGCATTAAGCAGATGTTAGAAAATATTTAAATAGCAGTGCCAGCAACTATGTTCTATTTATAACAAATAACTGGAGTAAGCAGGGAATAATAAAATAACTCCTGAAAGGCTAAATGAGGTTTGTGACACAAAGCAGACACTTTACAGTAAGAAGCAGCTGTTAACGGTACTACTTCAACATGTAGGCAGGTGATCTGAACTCATTTTCTCACTACTGTTTACAATACAATATTTTGCTTTCATTGCCATTCACTTCTCTACAGCGTCTCAACACCCGTTTGTATATATTCTACAAAAAAAACAGCCTAAATCTTTTTTCTTTTTTTCCTCTCATTTTAATGTCAGTAAATTCAAGAGAATAGTTCATCAATACTTGCTAAGAGCAAACTGAAATGATAAGGCTAATCAGGAAAAAAACTAATTAGTTCACCCTTTCAAGCTGAACAAATGCAGCTTACTGTAGTGCTTGTTTGTGTCCCTCCTGCACAGAACAGATATTCAGACATGAATGGCCAGCAACTCAAATGACAACGTCAATCACTTGCTATGCAATCTACTGTACATACAAAGATCGGGTAAATTGAGAATACTCTCTTTACACCTTTGTGCTGGTTTCATGCTCCATTTGATTGGTAAATAAGGGTTTGGCATTTAGAATTAGATGGCAATTCTTGAAATAGTCACAGGTATTTATTGTAGCAAGAGAAAAAATGGCAACGTACATCTAATATTGTTCTGTAACTATCGGGCAGCCATCATTTTAAATATACTTTAAGAGAAGGTGACAAATTCTCCGGTTTTAGAACCCTTAAATGGCCATACTTTAAATACAGATACAGTACATGTTCATCTGAAAAGTCTCTGGGCCAAGTTTACAGCTAATGCATGTCCTACCTATACTTCATTCCAGTCTTCATGCTTTGCTCACTGGAAGAAGGCACACTCTGAACAGAGAGCTGTCCAAGACTGCGAGCCACCATTGCCACAGCTCTGAATTTGCTGCGAGTGCCTGTGTTGGGACTGTTTGCGTTCTGTCGGTTTAGCCGGTCCTCTGTGTTACGGCTGACGCCGCCACGATGGTCTGTGCACACCAATGACACCTGCATCCTTGCTTTTGACCAACTGACCCAGCTGCAGGGAAGATCTCGACAGTCAGACGAGGCAAAGATCTAAAGATCCACTAAAGAGCCTGAGACAGGTTAGTCTGCAGGACACGGTTGCTGTGAATCCAGTCTAAAACACTGTATCTCTATTTAAAATAGCTTCCCTCTTAATGCTTAATAAAGCTGTTAAAAATTCCATCCATTTGGTAAAAAAAAATAAAAAGGGCTGAAGGGTGAGAGGGTAGATGAGAATATTTTGAAAAAGAAGTGCTGACCAGGTGAAAACAAAAACTTCATAGCATATTTAAATCTAAGCACAGCGTTCCAGCATCTATCACAACATCAAAGCCAAAAAGAACAAAAAAAAACAAAAAACACAGAGCTGTGCAAAATGCAAGTTTTCCCCGTGATTCCTCCAACTGTCCTCTTGTCTCAACCAGAAATGAAAGAAAAATTCAATCTTGCAATTGCCTATAAAGCTGGGCTCAGAGCTGAAGATAACACCTCTTGCCGCCAAGCTCTAAAAGTGGAATAGATCCATAGATCCACACAAAGAGATGAAGAGAATAAAACGTGACACACAGTTCCAAGTGGTTTTCATTTCCCCTCTGAGTCCGTCTTGACAGCTGCACTGACTAAATATTCTACTGAACACTACTGCACGTTAGCAAAGGGGCAACCTTATACTCATTCTCCAGCCCTAGCCATTGCCTGAATTAAACTTACATCGGTATGCCTTGTGCTCAGCATAAAGCGCCTCGGTGCACACGGGCGAGAGATGGGAGGAGAGAGAGGGGGAGGGAACGTGGTGGGAGGGATATGAAGCAAAGCTATGAGGAGGAATATTCAGCAAGCCAGCGCAGCGTGAGAGAGCGCGGCATTGAAATCTGGTGTGTTTACAGCAGCTCTCTTAAGAAAAAGGGTTGTGTTGTTTTGTTGCATTTTATGCCCCGCAGTGTGATGTAATTTAGTTTAATCTGTGAGGAGTAAAGGGGAAGCTGAATGCTCAGCGGTCAGGACTCTGCGACAGCCTATGGCCTCAGAAAGTGGGGCTCTCATGGGTCTGTTCAACTGCCCATGCAATATTTATTATGTAACTTCATCTCTGATGATATTTGTCTGGGGTTTCAAGTTTTTTAGAGATGCCATGTTGTATCCATTGCTTCTTTCTTCAAGCTAAGCTAAATTATGATTTTATCATATATATGTGTATCTATATATAAATGTGTTTGACTAAAATATTTGCTATAATGGCAAGAAACTAAGTCTGTGTTACATTTAATATTAACAGTTAATAGAAATCAAGCTGATAAACAATGACAGCAGAGATGAGCTGAATGTGAGCGTGAAGAGTGAATAGTAAAATCAGCAGACAACAGAGTTAAAAGTAAACACCTCAGTAATTGGACTCAACGCAACAGTGGCTGCAGATCGAAGAGTAAGAAGACGCAACACATGCTCACTGTAATATAATACTGGAGCTTATCTCAGTGAACCAGCTAGTGCCAGGAGATTAATAAAACAGATGCCATCAGGAACAGACATGTATCAAAGGAGTCAAACAACCATTCTCCATCAAACAAATAGGCTATTGCTAACTGACATCCTCTTCTTGGAGCTATGACCTTTTGCTCTTCTGGACGTAAACAGGACCTTGAGGGGAAAGGTGGTGTAATTCAGCTAAAATCAGATTTCCATTTCACACTGTGTGCAGAAAGCACACTTGCCTCAAGGCTCCAAAGGGCCATTCCAGTGCTTAATCTTCTAACAAACACGGGGCTTAAAAAATGCTCCAGCCCTAACACAGCATTAGACATATGGTTGTGTCAGTGTCACACAACACTAGCATCTACTGCGCTGTATATAGTATAACATGTAATCAATCTCACAGGATGAGAACAAAAGTCTGACATGATGTCCCCTTATCACAGGCTGTGGAACAAACACTGACAACTCCTGACGAAAGCTGTGATAAAAATGTGAAGCCATCATTCACTCTGTTCTGCTTCAGGGCTCCCTGGAGTCGTGACATGGGGAAGGTACCGAGAGGAGGGACAAGCCATCAAAAGGATCTATGGCGCAGATATTGTGGTTCACTCCGATTCCTAACAAAGACAGCAACCGTTACAAAACTTCAGCTGCTCAGGTGAAATACAAAAACGCGTGGACAGAATCCAGCCTAGCCAAACAATGGTCGAGAGTATACAAATATACGTGTACAGCATATCATTAGGGCTTCAACATCCCAACAGGCTTCCCATGGCTAGTGAACACGGTACACTAATCAATATAAGCATGCATCATCAAGACTACTTAGCCAGTAACTACAGAAATCAATATAATAACCATTGTTTATGCATTACTCCTTTGAAAATGATGTATAGCAAATGCATCCTACTGCCAGATGCAAACAACATTTCACCATTTACATGCTCTACTCATAATTATTCACTTCACAGACTGCACCAACACTCCGTCATTAATAAATACACCAGGAGCTATAAACCGCTGCAAAAATATGCCAAGACAGCGAGCAATAAATATGCTCAATCCAATAAAGCATGCCTGTCACACTTAGTATGATTTAATAATTTTCAACAGGCACATCTGCCAGCTGTCTCTAGATTGACACCAAGTATTTTATTCTATTTGACTACGTCTTAAAAAACAAAAGAGAGTCCCAAAAGAGCAAGTAAACAGAAGAGAAAATCATTAAATATGACTGACACCTTATCACTGCATGATGACATGTGTGGCTCTCTTGAAGAAATCACAGTGTGGCAGGCATTACTGTCAGCATGCCTGACAGACATTCTAAGGAGCTACACCTACTGCTGTCAAGTGAAAAGATGACTGGTGAAACCTTTAACACCCCTTTTGTCAGAAAACCTGCTACCTCGTCCGACTTCTCAACATGTAAGTGTCCTGTGGTTTATTCATGATATACTGTCTTGCTGAAGTGGGAGGTGTTTTCATTTGCTTGAATGACCTCAGGTTTGGGCTTTTACCGAGGTTTTTAATTTAAACGAGAAAACAAACGCCATTTTAGGGGACAATGTGCTGACTGACCTGCTTGTGAACCCAGAGTTCCAGTGTTCCGTCAGTCTTTTTTTTTTTTAAAAACATTACGATTCCTACTACCCAGCAAATGCAGGAGGTATTCGTCAGAGCCTACTGCAGCAAATTCAGAGCCAGACTCCACTCATTGTGGTCACAAGCTAAATCAGTCATAAAGGATGCTGGACTAAAAATAAGAAATTTGGATCTTTACATAATGCCTTTGGGTGCCGCCGTTAAATTGCTAATTAGTGACACTGTGCTTAGGGTACGCGCAGAAGGGTGACTCAGAGTGTGCTCAAGCCGATGACCAAGTGTTTTCTTACAATAAAAAGCTACTTTTGTGACAAAGCAAAAGAAAACAACTGAGCAAAATCTAAAAAAAAAAAAAAATCCCCTCAATTTCTATTATTAATGGTGGACTTAGATGCTGATGCTCAGATAGCAGATCTAAAAGTTTTAAGAAAAGAAATCCATCACCTCCTACTACAATGGAACAATGTCCTCGTAAGTGTTGTACTCTGGATCTCCTTGAAATGATTAAGTGGCTGATTTTTTCTTACCCAAAAATCTACTGAACTGCTAAAATCTTTCTCAGGCTCTCAATCATTGTAAGTGAATGCAGAGCTGTGACAGGGCCCTGCACTCTACTCCACATGCGGGGGAAGGAGAGGAGAGGAGAGGAAGGCTGTAAATACACAGTATAGCTGAACAAATGTGTTTCACTGATCCGACTACAGCAGAGTAAAATTCACCATCAACAGCATACAGTACATCATAGAGGACTGTAAATGAATAATGTGAGGAGAATGTTCACATTTAAACACCCTGTGCAGCATCACAGATGTACCCACAAACTCACAAAACACAACCAGAACTTCACAGAAGCACACTTATTAGATTTGTATGGAGTATTCTTGCAGTCATTGGGAGGAAGCTTTACTTTAATGAAGCCTCAGGAGTCTGTCTTGCTCATACAGACAACTGCCCTCTGCCCAACTGTAGCGTACATCCAGCAGCTGGGAAGCGCAGAGTCTTCTGTACGTTAATCGACATAGCATTACAGTCTACTCTGACCCACAATGGTACGTTGGGGTGCAGTTATGAGCACTGATTCAACAGAATGCTAACAATTGCTCTAAAAAAAGAGGCAAGGGCTCTCTGAATCAATTACACAGCGCCAAGACTAGCTACTTAAAGGGGGAACGGATTTTCAAATTTGACCTTTGTCATCACAGTGAGCGTCTCCTGCAGTCTTTCACTAATTTGCTCTCTGGGGCAGCCAGAGTACCTCCACTGAGCTGGCACATGAACTGACATTCAGAGTTGCTGCAGGGTTTTAGGCCTGATCTGTCCCAGCTAGTTTAGCAAACACTGGCTTCCTGTGGCACAACTTACGACTAATGCTGGAGCCTCAGAAAAAAGAATGAATTCTTAATAAAGAATTTATTTAAATCTTTGAGGTAAATGTGGAAAGTACATCTAAAATATAGGTAAACATTATGAATTAAGCATAGTAGTTCATTCTAATACATGAATGTAGGAAACGTTTAGAAAATCAGTGCAGGGACATGAAGCTATAATAATGTAATTTAAGACAAGCAGTGGGTATGACTGGTACTGTAGATACTGTATTATTTTTCTCATCATCACCATCATCACAATAATGTCATGCACAATAAACATAAATACATTCTCAAACCTGATAAGAAAAGTAATTCTGAGTGTGCATGCCATGCAATTATGTCACTGGGTCAATCAGAAGGAGCCTCCTTTAGTTGGACCGTGACCAGAGTAGTAATGTACAGTATAACAGCAGAGGTGCAGGTTTTAATTAAAAGTAATTAAAAGTAACAGAGTAGCAGGGTAGCTCTAAGGGAATGATGGGGCTTAAGATAGATAATGGAAAGAGATGCGATATCAGACACATTGACGGTGGTGATGGACAGAGGTGGTAATGCTTTTCTACCAGCTTAAAGCATTCTGAGGGTGTCTACAAATTTCTAAAGGCTGAATCTTTTATAGCTTGTGAGGATGCAATTAAATGGATCAGAAACCAAACAAGCATGTTTTCCTTATAGGGCTTATTGTATATACATTAGGTTTGGTTTCTGGGAAGTCTACTAGCGAACAGGTTTTGTACAAATACCAAAACAAAAAAAAATAATAATCAGAAAGCCTGTTTAGTTAAAGCTACATTTCAGTGATGATGGGAATTCCTGAGGAAATACAAGAATGATGAGAGGCACAGGTCACATCTGTGAGCAATGAGTGGTGCAATTCTTAATTCTTCAATGAACATGACAGATTCCCCGCAGACAGCAGGGCTCAGGAGGAGTTGTTGTTTCAGTTGCCCCCGCTGACACATCTAACAGATCAGAAGAGCTGAGACAATCAAAAAAGAGAGGGCAGGGAAGCCCTGTTCTTATGTAATCTATGTCACAATAATGCCTGCTGGCTTTGGCTTAAGTAAATATCATTGTAATAATAGTAAAATAAGATTAGAGCTAACATTTAAAATATAAATACAAATTATAATGCAGTGTTATAGTACTATATATTCATGGGATGACAGAAGATGCAGCATAGTGTGAGTAAATATGAACCATGTTACTAAAGTAATGATTTAACAGCCATGTGGTGATTTCCACGTACAACAAGGTGAGCTTACGTCAAACATGGCTGAGATACAGGCTTTCATCAAAGATGGCTGAAATGCTGTCTCAGCGAGCACACTCACTAATCTGAAGGAGAGAGGGAGGAGAGTAATCTGCCCTGTTCAAAAGGAAGATCCTCCTGCCCGTCTGTGTGCATTTGTCACACCTAAGGGAACGTTCCAACAGAGAACCGTTGCTAGGCAGAAATGCTCTCCGCTGCACGCATCTCAGTGGAAGAATGCAGCTTCTTTATGACGATGCCCTAGAATCTTGTGAGTCCTAACACTTGTGAATTTTACCTGGTATCTATGCACAGAGTAGCAATACATACAATATTGACATATGTGCAGAAACAAATAGTAAAAAAAGCCCGCTAATCCCCAAATGCTAGGAAGGCAATTAAAAAATAAAATTAATGAAATATTTCCTCCACAGTATATTATACCCAAGGTGCAATCCCCCTCAATCCTTATCAGCACTTTTAATTAGCATTGTACAGTATTTTGGCTCAGCAAAACGCAGCCACCTCCAGTGTTTGCTTCTTATATCACAGGAACCACTGGCAGACAACACACATTTTAAATTAAGAGTTTGTTATGGTGTAGATCTAATGTCTGCTATAATCACCTCTTCACACGCTGGTGTTTCTGTTTAAACGTGGGAGAATAACGACGATATTTTTTGCTTTGGGTTTCTGACAGGATTTGCGATTTGCAGATATTTGAGTTGCAACTAATTTTTTTCAATTTCAATGTCAATTTCCAAAAATAAGTCAATATCATAATTCAGAGATTCTTTTTTTCAAGCTTGCAGACAATTATTCCAACATGAGAAGGAATTTAAGCATTAGAAAGTGTTAGATACAGAGACGAAAAAATATAGTTGTGTCCTAATGTTACTGTTAAATATGTATGAAAGATGAGATGCTGTTAAAGTTGCGCAGTATTTGTGCATTGCTTTGACATCTGCAGCAATTAGGAGTAAAACACATGTACACACAAAGATGTAGGGCAAATTAAAGTAAAACAAAGAAAACAACGCTCCATTCTGGAGGAGACTGAGATAACCTGTTTCACGTTTGACAACATTAAGTTACGTTGGCGTTAAAGGCTACAGCACTTTCTAAAGAAAGTGGGTCAGACTTTGTTGTCAAACATGTATAATGTCAGAAGAAGACTAGAAGCCTAGAGAGAAACGAAGCAATAGACGTGGCCTTAGGAGGGCTTTCAAACAAACAAAGCGTCACATTTTATTAAGATACGCAAGCTGACAGTTTCCGAAATATGTGCTTGATGCTGTTAAGTAACAACTTTTAAGTGATGCGAAGCAACATTAGCCCAGGTCTAAATATTTAGCATCTAAAAGCACAGCAGAGAGGGCTTTCTACTTCCTGCCACTACTGCACAGTTCATACACAATACAGAGCAACCCCCTGCAGCTGCCACATACAAACACAGCAACACAACTAAATGAAACACATGGTTGTGTCAGAAAGTCATTAAGCTAATATAAGCATCAAGTAGAATTTAGTCAATTTTTTTGTAGCAAACATTCAAAGTGATGAAGAGCAATAACAAGGGTCTAAATAGCTCTGCTCTTTCATACTCCTTTTAAATATATACATAAAAAAGTATTGTCCTGGATTGTTTGATGCAACACATGGTAAGAGTTAGTTATTGCAACAACCCACATCATCAACAATAAATCTTATGTACTATATTATATTCTTGTTGGATCATTCCAGGTTAAAATTCAGTTAATTCATATATCTATGTACAATCAAATATATTTTCACAGGATCATCCTTAAGATGCTACAGACAGACAGTTAAAAACTACATGTTCAACAAAACTGAATTGTGTAATCACTGGCATTCGCACCTCTTGTGCCCACACTCCAGTTCTGACTAGAACATTTTGACAAGCTGTCACACTGGGCTAGCCAGAGATAGCTCAAAGAGGAACTAGAGAGGTCACCCCTGGAAACTAAATCTATATTACTTTAAACACCTAAACATCATCTTCCCCTGCTGTGACTAAGATAAAGCACAGTCAATTCTGCAGCTCTCACCATAGCAGGAAGAACATGAAGCGGCGATTCTGAGGTAAAATAGTGCAAGGACAGGTTAGGCTGCAGCCCATTCAGCTGTATCCAGCTGCAGCTGTGAGTCTACGAGCCTGTTGCTAAATTTAGCCCAAGTAGGGGATTGCCTGAAGCAAAACGTCACAGTCGCCCGGACTCACACACATGCTGCAGTGCTGCTGAGGTCTCGAAAATAAGTTCTGAGAGGCTCATTGGAGATGTATGTTTGCCAAAAGACGTGCGTGTGTATCAGACAGAAAGAAGTGGAAGGGAAAAAATTGTTTAAGTGTGTGTGAGAGGAGAAAAGACAGAGACATATGTTAGGACATGAAGAATACATGTTAGAATGGGCTTTGAAGCAGAAATGTAGAGGAAATAAACATTTCACGCTGCTGCCACCTTGTGACGGGCTGCTATTTTATGTGGCTAAGACGTTCGATTCCAAGAAATGCTCAAGAAATACTGGTGAAAATTAAAACTTACTGGACAAGATGAGATTTAGTAGTGTAGGAGATAGGATGTTCATCAGCGTAGGCGTGCTAACAGGGATGTACTTGTGTTTGGTGCAATGAGTGCAGTAGAAGGAAGGAGGAACATAATCCTTGTAACACCTCCACCATCTAGTGGAGAACACATGTTACTGACAGAGCTACTCAGATTCAACAAATTACCATTTACTCTTTACGTAGGGACGTGTGATATGTATTTTTTTGTCGTTTAGTAACTACATACAATTTACAGAAATAAAATTGTTGCTCAAATGGTTCGTTAGTAATTAGTAAATTGTTGGTTATCTGTGGCGATTACTAAACCAATAGTCATATGATCAATTACTGCGTAATCTGGTTGGTAAACCACCAATACCGCAAATGTGGTGTCACTTATGCTGCACAAGACCACTGTCTATGAAATATTTTTTACGTTTTCCTGACCCCTAGTGGCAAGAATCTGAAAATACACCAGTACTTAGGAAGCTAAACCTTTTCCTTATATATTAAAAAAACAGGCACATAAAAAAGAACTCCTTTAAACCATTATATAATGTGTCCAGCTTTTTAAAACTTTTGTAAGTGAACATAAAAGGATTATTGCCCATCAGTAAATAGTCAAACTCAGTTTTACATGTTTGACCACATAGGAGAAGGTCATTACCATGTCCATTAGTGTCCATAAGGCTACTGTTCCTCAGTCAATACAACAGGAGACAAGGCTTCTCCTCTCAGTTCACGGAACTCAAGCCGGATTCCTTACCCACTGCCTGGCTCTTCAATCACACTTTATGGAAACAAGGAAAGGTTTCATGATATGCAAATAGGCTTGCTGAGCAGCCTGATCAGGAACCCTAATCAAGTAATCAAGAATGGGTCTAGAGTGGCTTTTTACTATATCAAACATAGTGATCACCGATTTCTCAAGTAATGTACCAGTAAGTATGTATGGCTAATTTTCATTAAGAGTATTTAAATACTGTAAATGCCAAAAAGAAGGATCACAAAAGAGAACAAAGGGGACGACAATACAACCATGTTGGTCACATTTCTTGGAAAAGATAATGACACTGCAAACAATGGGCAAAGGTCAGCTTAGTAGTAACGTTGACCTGCCGTACATCTGAAATAATGATGAGTTTGACTCAGAGGTTGCATGTACTTGCTGACCCAAATGCAGCGCTAATTACAGAATTGTAGGTGATCAAGACCCAAGAACCAGCAGAAGAGGATCTTCTTTGCTTCAGCAGAAGAGCTACATCTCCGGTGGTAAACTAGCACCAAGAGCAACACTGAAGATCTCACATTAAATCACACTAAGGCTTGACTCACTCAACTGATCGCACAGTTTCTGTTTGTTCTACCAAAGCTTTCAACAGACAAAGCACCCCTTCCCATCATGATCCAGTGACTGAGCTTTACACACCACCAAGATGACTTTGGGAAAGACAATGACATACAACACTACCCACAGACAATGTAATAGTAGACAACCATACCTTTGTTTTGGTCAGGGACCTCAGCCAAATACAACAGCAGCCATGTCTGTGTGCGACGAAAACGATCCGTGTCCAGAACAATAACAACATCAGCTTACCAGGCCTAGTTAGACAACACAACAGCTGGTAAGCCTGATACCTGCTTCATTCCTTTGAACAGCAACAGTCCATAAAATGGACTATTTGGTTTCCTCTTATTGGATAGATGTCCCTGATTAAATGAGTAAGTGTTTTAAATTTGATATCTTGACGCAACGTAAAGGTCAATCCCTTCCTACTAAAGCGTAACTACAAATTAGCTTTATATCTACAATATAACTAATATGTAAACCTTGGTAGAACAAATGATATGAGCATTGTTTTCACAGACATTATATAGTGAAATTTCATAGTATACATTCCAAGTATTTAACCTTATGAAGCACTTCAGAAACATATAGTTCAATCTATGATCATGATTATTTCATGTGGTTTTAAATACTTTAATAACATATGGGAGAGGTTTCTTAGCTTGTAGTATATACATTTGCTGGAATCTACAGTATATACAAGTTCCTCATAAAATAAACATTTATTTTTATCTTTATTGTACAGAACTATTAGTAATTTAAAAAGCATGGAAGGGAATGAGAAAGGGAAACAAGACTTTTAAGGGGCCAGGTAACTCCTTACGGAGCACTCTGCCCTTCCCATGTAGGTGGGCAAATATGCCATCGACCTAGATGATTAAAATAAAACCTGAGCCCCAGTACCTATAAGTGCAGCTTGACCAGAACACAGCAAGACTACTTTGCATTTTTGTAAAACCATTTTTCTTATAAGATGGTTTATCTAAATAAAATCAATAGTAAAGTTCCACAATTGCATTACTTCAGGCCAGCGCACAAACAAATATACATCTGTCCTGCGGCTATTTAGTGGGACCTCAAACGCCTCACCTCTCTTAACCTAACAAAGCTGCTCTCACCTGCTGATTCTCAACATCCTCTACTGCCCAGGTCTTTGCAGCATCTGTGTCCCTGCTTATTTTTCCGCCTCTCTTACCTGTACTTCATGCCTGTCTGATAGGACACACACTCCTCCAGGGCCAGGCCATTCATCTTCAGGAAGTCTTCCATGTTCTTAATCTGAGCAGCGACTCTCTGTTCCCGGAGTCTCTGCAACTCGGCTTGGTCAGTGGGCCTCGCCGGTGGCTGATTCAGCCCCTGGTCCGAGTGGTAGCGGTTGATGCCGCTCCGGATGCTCTCACTGTATGACATAGACAGCATCTTGCCGCTGCCACTGCTGCTGCTCTTCCGAACACCGCTACCTGGCGCTGCCGGTTTGGGGATCTGCAGGTTTTCAGGAGGACAGTAACTGGACTGGCGTCGGCCTGGAGGCCCCCGTGGGCCACCGGCGTACCCTCCCGCAAACATGCCCCCTCCCCTACCCTCCTTCGCCTCCTCCTTATGATGCTCAGACGACTCGTGCAGTGAAGAATAAAGTGCGGACACTGATCAAGCGTGGAGCCAGGGCAAAGCTACCTCCTTGAATAGCTCCCGCTCCCATAAAAAAAACGGCTCTCCACTTGGGACAGCACACGGCCATGCATCCTGTAATCAGAGTCGCACAACATAACCCAGCACCACCCTCCCCTTACAGGTACAGGATGGCAGGGTTACACAGGTAGCATTCAGGTGATTAAGAAGCAGGGTCTTAAAGGACACATGCTAACTGCAAGGGGAAAACATTCAAACATGCATCAAGCAACAGGAGGTGACACCGTTCCTGGACTTCGTTCTTGATTCAGACAGAATCAAAACCCGTCAAGATAACATAGTCCATCATCTAATAAAAAACTAATAAAGGCCTTAAAGAAGCCTGAAACAACTGTGTAACATGCATTTAATACAAAGGTAATGTTTAAAGATTCTTTACTAACGCTGCTTATGTTATGTGATTTCTCCGTCTTTCAGTTTTTTAAACAGTGCTGTACTGAATTTAATCAGTTGAGGGCAGCACTGCATCAGTTTCACCATCAGAACAAGAAAACAACTCATTGCCATAGTGTATTCACTAGTGACCATCAACCACAAGTATTATTTCTTAGAAATGAAATGTATTTTATAATTAGACATTATTATTAAACAATTCTGTTTTGTGTGTAGTCATGGTACTTAAATCTACATAATCTAAAATCTAAACTGTAAATAAATGTTCATAAAAGCTTCTTTCAAGGTCAGTGTTTTTCATTGTTATGTCTCTGTAACACTCCCAATATATGTTTAGAATGTTAAGAATATGAATCAATTACATTATTAAACAACTATTAATGAAGCACACAAGTCATTTTTAATGTAGCGTGCCTTTTTATAATCAAACATGTAAATGTACTGCTGACTTGGTCTAAAATACTGTACACTGGTCTCTAATTAGGACTTCTGGAAACACAGGTTACAGAAATTCAAATATTGACAAAGCTTCTATTTAATACTAAAACATATATGTTGGTAAAATAACAATACTAGTAGTAGTAGCAGTAGTAGTAGTAGTGGTAGTAATAATAATAATAATAATAATAATAATAATAATAATAATAATAATAATAATAATAGTCTAATAATCTAATCATAATATTCAGGAAATAACACCGACAACATCGATAATCTATTCTGGAAGGAAGAGTTCTTTACCGTTACCACCATGGCACTCCTCCTGTCTCTCTAAATCACTACTGTTTTCCAACCTTTCTACCAAAAATAAGACCTTTAACTTCAAAATAAGGTTCCATCAAAAGACCCCGATAAGGAACCGAATTCAAAGAAGGCAGCATGCATCCACACATTCACCACACGCTCCTCACTCTGCCAGCCCCTCGCACACAAAACGCACACACACAGACACACAGACACGTGGTCATGTGTCCAAATCTTTCCTCAAACTCACCCGATTTCTTGGTGGTCGGCTCATGAGCAAAAGTTGTGGGGTCCTAGCCAGCTCTTATAAACACACACTGCAGACAGCAAAGACGCGGGTCCACCCAAGCTGGGAGTGTCCTACTAGGAAACATCTAAACCAATTAGTGAATAGGACGGAGCATCCATTCCCTCCCTTCACCACTTGAAACATACTCCATCACAACAACCAACACCTCTCCTCCTCCCCTCTCTGTGAGTTCTCATGGAAGAAATCCATTTGTCGTTTAGAGCCCGTCTTGTTTCTGCTAACCGCAGCAAATAATATCAGCCCTGAATAATTCACCAAAGCTTTTGCACTAAAAGCCTCTGATTGTTGTTCCACAGGAAAGAGTACTAAGAGCATGGACAATAATGAGCACTGGAGAGTTGTGTGTGCATGAAACACACACAAACACATAATATTATCAAGAAAACATAAGTTGCATCAGCACACACAAAGAAAAGTGACCTAGCATGTTCAAGTACACTCTAACAAATGCATTTATAAAAACCACATCAGTTAAGGACGCTTTCAGCAGCTGCCTTGTGTTCAGGTCAGAGTCAGTGTGCGACATGATGACGCAACACAGAACTGCAAAGCATAATTAAGAGAATGCTATATACATGAAAGTTCAAATGAACATTATTGTAATTAATATTCTTTATCATTGGGACTAAAAAGTCCACCCATCAAAGAGCTACTTTATCTGTAATGTGTTTGAAATGTATAAGAGAACTAATCTGAAGATGATGATAAACGACAACCACCGCCTCCTACTTCACACATTCCTTTTGCACATACCACAGATAAAGTGACCTGATCCTATGAACTGCTAGTGTGTTCTAGTTAGAGAAGAGCTGGGTTAAACCTAAAAACCTTAAATTAATGCTTCATCCTCTAATGACAGGCATAATAAAACTAGTAAGAAGAAAAAAAATGCAAACAGAATTGATTTCTACCATTCCAAAGTAGAACCTTTATAGATCATTTGCATTCCAGTATACCATTAAGCCACTGTTGAAGATTACAGTCTATGCATAACAAGAGCAGGATGACTGAAAACTTCTCTTCCCAGCATCAGTCCATCAGTGCGTTAGACAGCGAACGGGGGCTTAATGGATCCCCTTCATGTAGGCTGGAGCAGAAGACAGTGGGGCAGTTTGCACTTTAAAAGGACAGAAATGTGCGAGGCGCCAAGATAAAAATCCGATAGTGCGCTCATTATAAGCACATCGACACAGTCAGGAGTTTTTATAACTGGATCAGCAGAATAACGCCTAATATGAGACCGTAAAACATGATCCTACTCTGAAGTAGCAGAAAGACTGACCATCCAAATGCACACTACTGGAGGAGTGAGCAGCAGCTACCCTACTCTACCAGTACCTTAAAAAAAGATCAAAATTACGTTTTTGTTTTCATCATAACACCAAGAACCAAAAACATGTGGTTTATAAAAGATTATAAAATAGAGCAAGAAGAAAAAAGAAGGTTACAATCATTCAGCCAGTTAGTTGTTCAAGTGCTACTTTTTTGCCTCAAGTGCTACTTGAATAAATAAATATCAAACTCAGACAGTTACTCTTGATTCAAAGGTTTTGTGCAGCACCTTTGAAAAGGAACTGTATCATGACCCCTATCAGGTTTTTGCTGGATAGTGCACGGCCAGCTAAATACAAGACGCCAAGCGTCATCTATGCTGCAGACGTCTACTGAGGAATGTTGGTTTTAAATGACGGAACAGCAAATATCCGCAGTTTGTAATACTGAACATTATAAAGCACACAACCTGACAAATGAATACAGCACATAAAGTATGAAATACCACACAAGAAAATAACACTTAGGCCAAGCAGACACCGCTTAGTGACAAATACCTGTAGAACTGCAGTTGTCGTTTGGGGCTCCCATAACGAGCGCTGAAGACAACAGGAGAAAAGGGGGAAAGAAAGCTCTGATTAATGAAAGCAGGGGAGAGATGTTAGTAGTGGCAAGAATGCAAATGCTGGCTGGTAAGCAAAGACAGGGCAAAGTGTGCAGAAGAGTGAAAGAACACAAGTAAAATGCTATTTGTACAAATTGAAAGCCTTAAGATCTAACAACCCAACATGTGATATTCCCCAAACCTGTCTCTGTTACCTCCAAGTACCCACAGTGTTAAATAGTTTTTGTGACAAAAATAAAAAACAGTTGCTCAAAATTGATATATAAAGTTAATTTAAATAGGAAAGTTAATACAACTATACGTAACACAGACCCATTAAAATGCAACACTGGGATTTTTCATTTTGCAACTTAGTGAAGTCAAAGCTCTGAGCTTTAACTCAATGAATTCGAAAAAGCTGGGGCATTAACAGCTATTGTGACACACCTACAAACAAACTAACAAAATTATAAACATGTATGAACATAAGAACTGCCTTTTATATGTGAATGAAGACTGTTTCCTCCTCTGCCGAGAAGCTTTGTAGCTGCCGTCAGGTGCTGCTTTTTTGTGGGTTGTTCTGGCTTTAGTCTTGAAGTGAAAAGCTGCTCTGTTACTATAGGGTTAAGATCATGTGACTGACCTGGACACTGTTCCAAAGTTGTTTTAGCCACTCCCCAAGTCTCTGGCACCACATGCTGGTGAAATACCAGAGTGCAAAATAATCTGGACATAATGCTGCTCCCACAAAGGAGAGACAAATTCATCTCATATCCATAAAAACATTATGTGTCGGCAATTAACATACCTGCCACCTGTATCCCCCTTTTTATTGACCATTCTAGACATACTGTAGTATTTACAGCATGAGTTGAGCTGCCGTGCATTGCGCGTTGCGCAAGTTGAGGTTCCATTCGGCTTTGCTTTGATCGGACACACAAGGATCTTGCTGGTAGGAAACTTAATCTGTGACTATGATCTTTCATAGTCACGGTGTACACGACAAGACTCAACAAACAAAAACACATTACAGTCCATCCACCATCACGGTTTACGAAGCCATTTACTTTACTTGTGTGAAACACTGGACAGCCTCATTTAATACCTGACTGAGTTTGATCAATGTAGTGCAAAGTACATACATGTTTGTGTTTGCTGAAAGTGCAACAGACTCTTCGACTCACCTGTATATCATGCCCGGTGAGCCAGTCTGTCGAAGGGAGAGGCGAGCTGGGGAGTCTGTGGTAGATTCAGGATACATGGAGGCAGGAGGGCGGGGGTGTGGCCAGCCTGCCGGGGATGGTGATCTTTTATTGGGACCAGAGGGGGGTAGTCTATCACTGATCTGTCTCTGGGAAAGAGAAAAAGTCACACTCAGTGGTAAGGCACTTGTACATAAATCCTTCCCTTCACCAAGTTAATTAATTACATTATTTTCAGAGGGAGAGAGTGACAGAGAAGGATGCCAGCTTTTTTCCATTAAAATCTTTGAAAAAAGAAGGTTGAAAGCATCTGTCAGAGGACGTATCCTTTTATTTATTTTTTTAAAACAGAACCTCCACCACTAGATGGAGACATATCCTTACTCTAAATTAATTAACTACAGGATGAAGCTTTCTCTTCTCTCTAGCTTGTATTAAGTAATGGCAACATTAACGATATGAGCAACTACCTATTCTAACAAGATCAAAACCACTAAAAACAAAAAAAACAACAAAAAAAAAAAAAGGACGGCAGCACCATAAAAAGTCAAGAGGATAAAAGTAGCAAACAAAATCACATTACAATTATGTGTAACACTCCGTAGACAGTACATACATGTAGTGTATTTGCATGACCAACAGCAAACGGTGGCTAATCTGCTGCTTAAAGCACCGACTGGATTCTATGAATAATTTAAAGTGTCTGCCCAAGAAGCAGGCCACTGCTGTAGAAAGGGCTACTGCTGGAAAGCTGGGCATCAATGAGGGTTGGATAGGTGGTTATTTTAGCACACATTGTAACTTTATCAGCATCAGCCGTGCATTTGTTTCAGCCCAGTTTACTCTAGTGGGTAAAATAAACTAAGGGAGGCAGTGGAAGACGTAAAGAGAGATGCATCTATGTGACCCTGACAAGCTGTGAGCTGAGCAGCTCATCTACCCTATTTCACCAGTGACTGCACTCACGTTGAGTCATGGTTTGTAACTGACATCGTAATGATAATATGAAGGTGACTTTCTCTTCCCATCAATTTCCCAAGACGCCAATATGATCCCAAGGACTATAATGCTCCTTGCCAATTCATTTTCATCACAACACAATAGGACAAGGGCCATCTACTGTCAGGTGATGATGACAGCATGACCCTGATGGATAAAAGGCATGGCAATAGATAAAAAGTAAGACAACATTACATTACATAACAAAATTTTCAAAAAGTAAGGTCACCAGTGTGTCACAGATAAAAGGTTACTTACAAACACAACTGTCGCATTTTCATAACTTCTGGGAACATGACATAACAAACCAAACAGATGACATAGAATTTTTAATAAACTATGCATAATGTTTTACATTTTGAATCAGCTGTTAAAAGTCCTTTAATTGCTGTACAAATTTTGTCTTTACACCTGACTACTGACTGTAGCACATTGCATAGCAATGCAGCAGTCTTGCTGAGATGCAGTTTGAGAGGATGCTGCTGCTGACTGCAGCATTGCGGTACACTACAGACTGGCTCTGTCTCAAGTTAGAGGGCTCAGATTTACTGCACTAATGGTCCAAGGTGCACTTTGCAGATTAAAACTGAAGACAGAAAGACAGGAAGCACAAGGTAAAGTAAAAAAGAATGGAGTGAAATGGCCTTCCTTCCGGTGTCCAGGCATAGTGCATGAGAGATATAATAATGTGACTATGACAAAACAATACATCACTCCTTCTGTACAAAATACAAAAATACACTCACAAGAGTCTGAATTTTCCAAAAAGCAGATGTCATCTTATCCTCTTTTACTTTAAATACAATATGTCCATCTAGGTGCCTGTTGAACTTCAAATTGGCTCCCTGATTTATCTGTTCACTAGTAGCCTGGACTGTGCATCCCCACATTATTGCTGGGTTTGACTGCAGCATTGCTGTTCATAGAAACAATGTCCAAAGCATCAGTAGTTCAGTAACTGTACAGTACATGCTGATACAGTAGGTCATCTCAATCCGCTTCCTGCACTACACCACACATCAATGTATTTGCCTAAATAAACAGAGAAGGCGTGCACTCTAAATTGCTTGATAAATCACCCTGTACACACTATCGATTACTCAAATTGCTTAGAGTTTTTAAAATACCTAAACGTTTTTATGCAAGAAGGAATAACCTTAAATTCATGACAATGATCCACTTCATTAACTCTTATAGAGAACCAAATGACGAAATTATTAATCAGAAGACAATCATTAGTGCAGCTCCAGCAGCTACAGCATGTGAAATGTGCATTAGTGATATAGCTGCAGTAATATAATGTGACGGTAGTGTCAGATGCTGATATCAGTATCTTCTTCATTTGCTTAACGGAAGTACAGTAGTGCACAAAAAACAAGCACTAGAAAGATGGAGTCACATTATGCTGATAAGCTCAGCCAATACACCTCAGTCTCTTCTAAACAAAATGTAAAATTGAGTCACAAAAGCGCTCCATCCATAAATCCACCTACATCCAGCCTGAGTGAATCCCCTCTTGAGACAAAGCTTACGTGAGCGATGGAAGCAGGCAGGCTGTGCTGGCCTGGAAAGCAAAGCACGGCCCAGCATTGTGTAGTATGTTGGCAGCTGCAGAAAACACACACAGACCCAAGCAGATGGCTACGGAAGAGGAAGACAGGCTAACAGACGAGAACTGCCGGGGATATCCTACATGGGAGTTCAGTCAGGCAGAGGAAGAGAGGGAGAGGGGGAGAGGCAGGGAGAGCGTGTGACAGAGGGAGAGAGAGAGGGGAAGTAGAATAGGCCTGCTCTATGCTGCACTACAAAGAGGATTCAGATGGAATCTCTTCTTTTTATCCCTGACAATCATCAAATAATGAAACAAAAAACACAAAGAAAATAAAGCACTGGCTTTATTCCATCATCACCATACAGACAGCTTGTGGCTTTTTAAATGGTCTTCCCTCTGTTAAGCTGTGGAGAGCCCTTGATTACAGAAGCAGTGCAGGTCACTGCCTGCTAATAGATGAAAAAAGCTAACAGCAATCTGCATAAATAGCCTATTTATATAGCAAACGTCTGATACAAATCCTCCTCCCCCAGTTAAAAGCACAACTGAGAGCAGCGCTGTCAGGAATCATTAAATTCTAGGACAGCCGTAGCTGTTTTACAAGCAGAGGTTTACCACATATTAAAGCTAAACTTAAGCCACGTCCATCAGCGGCTGCTGTGATTGGCCCTAGAGTTCAGCAGAAAAGATGTAGTTTAGAGCATTATATGTAAGAATTCTAATCCTCAAGATTTCAATTACATTAGACCCAATCTTGATGCTATTTATAGTTAGTGTATATTTCTGTTCCATATATTTGCATTAATTTTCCAAAATCACAGCTCAGTGCAGTCATCAATACTTTTGGTTTACAAACTCTGTATGGAAATGCAAAGAAAGGCAAGTTAAATATTACAAGCTAATCAAGCAGAGACTATGGAAGCAACTTGGGCCTGTAATGCTCAAATGAAGCCTTTGCTACAGTGACACTGCAGGGGAAGAACATACTGCAGTGAACCATGAGCACTGAGCAGCACACTGCAGCAGAAATATGAAACCATCCTGCTCTTCCTCTGGGTCCATATCAGCTCTCTGTGCACGACACCTAAAACAATGATAATTAGACATGAAGACACATTTTAGGTTTTGTCTCGTGCCGACTTCATATCAATCCACTTGGCGCATGGTTTTTAAACTCAAACTATTTCTTTTAAAAAAGGCAGAAGCGGTTTTGGGTTAGACTGTGGTGTTAGGCGGTCCTTTAACCACAGGCAATCAGGTTAAGATGGACAGGATTTCAGACCACACCCTGGTCTGAATGCACTTTTAATTACCTGCTTAAATGCACAGTGCCTATCTTTGGCAGTTTTTAACTTCTGCCTAATTCACATAAATAAATAAATGTACTGTACAGAGGCCATTAGGTTCCTAGCATCTTTTCACCATGAATAATCTGCCCTATTTTTCATCCTTCCTCAAATACTACATACCAGTGCTATCTGCGTCACTGCACATGTAATGACACATGGACATGAGCAGTCAATTATTACTTCTGCATACGTGAGCACAAAGCAATACATATAATATATGATATAAAACATAACTGAGGAGAAGGACAGAGGCATTAAACTGACATTTTGCAGCACAGATGCAATTAGCATGGTGACCAGTGACGTGATCACAGGGTCAGATGTTAAACCAATTTATATATAATACAGTAACAATAGCTATGTGGCCCAATGGGTTGAAGAGATACAAGTCGAGAAGATTCTGCTAAGTACATCACATGAACCGTTTCAAGTTACTGACTACACAATGCTGACAAAACATGCATGCATGTTCAGGCTGTATATCTGGTGGTATTCTGGTACTGCAGCAATAATATAAACACAGACACTGGTATTTATCCTGTCTCATTTATTTAGCTTTTTCGTTGTTTTGGTTTAGACCTGTCCAGGGTGTACCCTGCCTCTCGCCCGTAGCCAGCTGGGATAGGCTCCAGCACCCCGTGACCCCGCACTAGGGAGTAAGCGGTTAAGAAAATGGATGGATGGATGGGTTGTTTTGGTTTATGGAGATGGCAGACAGCCAGCGCCTCCCGTTTCTATCTATAAAATTACACTAATGCTATAAATATATTGTTTAATAATTCATGCGAGTATTTGAGTATCATTCCAATGCCTTCATAGACAAACCCTTGATACCCCCACTTTTGGGTTCCAGTCCCCCAGGATCTAGTGTTTTCTCTGGAGATGCTGCCATGTCACCAGGATGGATGCTGTTCCTAACTGACGGGGAAAACATTGCAAGTATGAATGAGAGTTCCTAATAAAACCTGACGCAAATCTAGCAAGTGGCTGGCAGCTCTTTAAATGGGGCCTGAGTGCCCCCAGGAGAAAAGGTCTGTAGAGATTTGCACGCGTTCTGATACTTTACCTTAAAATAAGTAATGACAAATCACGGAAGAGAGGGAAAACAACAAAACTGCGGCTGAATTACCACTGCGGGGAAAAAAGATGTGCAGGCATTCGGGAGCGAGCTGTTCTAAGGAGGACTGTGAGCTGCAGAACAGCAGTTCTATGCATCACCTCTACCACTGTGGTTCCTCTCATGTCCTGTGTTAACGCATGATGCTTGACTAGTGACAAGCACCGTTTAAGGGCTTTCACAACATCAACTGATTGTACTTGAGTGTGTTGTTCTAACAGCTAAAGTTGCGAAGTGTATAAAAATACATGGGGTAAGGTGTAATGTGTTGCTTCAGAAAATACATTTAATTTCACATAATTCCAGTAACACTACAACTCTGCAATATGTTTTGGACTTTCTGTACTGCTCTCACTAGGCTCTATGTTGAGCGATAAACTTTTATCACAACGATGCTGGACAAGGATGCTTGTTAAATTCTAATGCTTTTATCGAACACAGATTTCCAAAGCAGCAAGAGTGTGTTTGGTTTGTGTCTGGGCCCAGTGATCTTTAAGTAATGTGACAGTCTCAGTTCAGCATCCTGCTGTCACTTTACTAAAACAAGACATGCTTTTCCTATAACTTTGTGTCATTCTAACCAGTGCAAGGTCACTGAGGAACTCACTGAGAACGTGTAACAAGAAGGTGATGTTTCCATGGCATTAGCTTGCACTTCATACTGCTGCAAATGTGCTTTCACACGTTTCATTCCAAGTCCTGTCATGGTGTCAGCATTGTTGAGCATTGCACAGGACGGAAGCTACCCCACTCTCAGCTGTGAATGCAGCCTAACTTCTGTTCATGATCGAGCACAGAACGTTGACAGTACTGTTGTGCTTAACATTTCAAGGATCAATTCAAAATGAGTTAGTTATGAACTGCCCTTGTACCCAGAGCCTTCATATAGTTCACTGTTTAATCACAACATCCACTGTCTTTAATGCTCTCTCATTACGGTCCCTTTTGATTGCTCCCTATTATGTGTCTAAAAGGTGTGACATGTCATATTATTATCATATAATTAACTGGGTTACTTTATGTGTTTAACATTGACTCTCTAACTAACATAGGGCAATGTGCAAACCTCCATCTAGTATCCAGTGCTAACAGCCCCACTTACTGGCTAAATCACAAACGTGTCTGCTGTAGGTGGTTCATGGTGGTTCATGATGTAATGTTTTTCATTAATAATGTTTTAAAACATTTAATATGTTTTTAAAATGTCTCTTAAACTGGCATCTGTTTCTAGCCAAAGGTGATTTGTGTACTAGTGAAGTGATTCTTGGATGTTTAGGAAATACTAAGCAGTGGTAGAGTTTCACTATTGAGAGCCCAGTCATAATAATTTAGAAACTTTCGTTCTTCCAATTAGGCTCTGTTTTTCCTTATAGTAATGAACTAATTAGTTATGGTATTTATAATGTTATCATATGCAAATAAGGAAATATTAGTATTAAAAAAGACAAACAGGGTAATATGCACTTTTGTGTATGCTTTAGCAAACCAATCAAATTTGACACCATCCACAATTAAGGCAAGGCTGTCCAAATAGTACCTGCAAATAGTAAATAAAATAAACCCCCCTTAACCCAGCCAGGGTAAACTTTTGAACTAAAAACAGGACCTTTACAAACTGGTGGCTGTACAAACACAATGGACACATATTAAAACTAGATGTCAAATAACTTCCTCTGACTGGATGGTCAAAATGAAATGCAGCTTTTGTGATACTGCTACATCATTAGCACTCTGCTTTTCCTAACATGTATTTATGAGTCTTCTACTGTATCTCCCCTAAACAAAACTAATAAAATGAAGCAGGTTACAAGAATGTTATATTCATTATATTTTGCAATTAGGGTTCAAGTTTGGCGTTAGTGTTCTTAAACACAATGTAGCTAATTAGGACTGGACATCTGCATATTTGTTAGACAGATATTCAATTTCCAACTGTAGTACTGAAAACTACACTAACTACAGAAATAGAGGCAAACATAAATTAGCGTGTAATTTAGTTTCTCTCACATCATTCATTCTATCACTCAGTGCGGTAATGTTGACATTACAATCAATACATGTGACAACAAACTTACAGTACTATCAAGTTTTTATACACTGGTTAGTTAGATGGGCATTAATTTACCTTCACACCTAAGTATGGAAAAGTTCAAGATGAGCACACTAAAACAGAACACAAATAGGAACTGTGTTACAGAGCTTCATGATAAGAGTTTAAATGATCTACAATGACATTTAATAATAATTATACTTTCACAGTATGTGAAGTTCACACAGGCCTTAAATGTCAACTGAAACAGGTTACAGCCTTTGCTATGGTTATCAGCTCTATGAGACAGTAATGGTCTGTAGTGTTATGTCCTCCTTTAAACATTATTGTAACCGTAGGACCAGATCCACCTACACATGAAAGCCTCCTGTATGCATGCAAGTATGAAAGCATGATGTGCACAGGTTTCCATCCTTCTGATCAAAGCAGATCTGACTCACTCATGGATGACTTGGCAGAGTCACTTTGCACACACACGCATATACCACAGGACACTTAAGCAGCTGCTCTTTTATAATAAAGCACTGCTCGTTACAGTGTCCCCAGAGTATAAACATCATTTACTTATCTTTGTGCTTCCAGAGGACATGCAACCAATTGCTTAGTAAAATTGCTCTACATGTCACATAACTGAAATGAGCTACTGTGACAAAAATCCATGTCTTGTGTTACTCTAGCAAAGACTTGCCTTCAAAAACATGTAGAAACACAGACGCTGTGGGCAGTATTCACACAAAAGGGATTCCTTTAATGACTTACTGAATGGAAATGTGTATCAGCTCCAACAGTGGCTACAACATAGTACCTATTTCAGTTTCTATAGGATAAAAGGAGGACTGAAACCAATTGTGCCTTTGCCTTGTTCTTTTTCTCTACAAAGACACATAGCATGACACTACCTACACGAACCCTTAGTGCTTGTGCAGTCAAGCATGACATTAGGGCAAGGTTTCTTGAGGCATAAAAGGGTTAACGTCATGTTGTTTATTCATGTCCACATCCATGCCGTTGGCCTGCCCACTGTCTGTGTCACGGAACATTTTTGCTTGTGACAGACATAAATTGATAAAATTGTCTGTTCGCTGTTCACCGACTGATTGCTGTGACCCTAAAGCAACAACAGCTACTCCGTGACAACAGAGGGACTCAATATGTATTAGAGTAATACCTACTTGTTTTGACTGTCAGTGCGATGTGTACAGGTGTTACAGTGAATTAACGTGCCATCTGTACCGTTACATTAACTTGAGTAAACTGTGAAGCTAACAGCAGGCAGCATGTAGGACTGTGAAGATGTGAAATACTGCTAGCAGCAGTAGTACCGCAACATTTAATGTGTACATTTTCTCTGAGTCAGCTGTTACTATTCTTCTCTGGAAACCAAAGCATGATCGTTCTAATAGTGCTCTGTGTTATATACAAAAATACTGTCACAATATATTTTTGAATAAAAAAGAAATCTCAGTACCATTGTAGACTACTCCAAAATAATGATATAATCTGTAATACAATGAGTCTGCCACACCACTCTAAATGATAAACAGATGTGAACATGTGCACATGAATTCACCTTTTGGTACCTTTCCATACCATTTCTGTCCACATCCACACTAGAGAACTAATACCATGAACGGCAGCTCTTACAACCATTCACAATTGTAAGATTATTTGTTGACCATTATCAAAATGAATTACATTCCCTAAATTTATAAAGTTCGATGCTTCAGTTTTTATCACAAATTCTCCCTGTTCCCTGGTAATAGCAGTCTGTCTTGGGTGTAAAGCTAGTTTTTATTTATCGTGAATATGATACATCTCCATGATAACAATAATTTTCAGCTGTACCTGTTAATGATAATGTCACTTCCGTCACTGAAGAAGAAAACAGTCTAACAGAGAACACACAGCACTAAAGTCTGGGTGATGCAATTTGCCCAACAGTCCTGACATTGTGTTGTGATGTGCTGATGATGGGTGCATCATTTGGCCTCTATCTATAGTATAATCATTGTGTGTGGTATCGGTTCTGTACAGTAGGTGTAAATCAAACCACTTACTGTCAAATACTGTAGGTCTTTATGGCAGCACTTACATAAACATTACCAATTGAAGGTAAATCCTTCCTTGGCTCTGTGACAATGTTTTCTAAATATGACAGTGCAGTTAGGTGCGACTTTTTTTGCAGTAAAACGGGTACAGTGGCTTCACTGTGTCTGTTGCAGGGCAAATAAAAGTTTCATTTTGTGTCTACTTAACTGTGAACACTTCACTAATATCTTTAAATGAATTATGAACAACTTCCTTGCTACGTGGTCATTTCCCATGTAACTTAACATGTAACACAAACGCTGCTAGTGAAGTTCCTCATGCTACAATTTGTGTACCTGAGGTGTCCCAAGACTCGTCAGCTGATTCTGGTATATGTCTGAATTCCAGTGGCTATACATATGCTTTGCTGTAGTTTACATTTAGCTCCCCAGCTCAGCCGCCATGTGTTGAAGTTTTCCACGGTAAACAAGAGAGTCGTTTCTCTGTACCTTCGGTTCGGGGATAGCTCACTGCCATTTGTGCTTATAGGCCAAAAGGTAGTGTGAAATATCCAGCCTTCTTGGGTTTCTGGAGGGAGTATTGGAAAGCTCTCCAACTGGGGACTTGTTTTGCTGGGGGATTTCAACGCCCACCTGGTCAATGACAGCGATGCCTGGAGAGGCATGATTGGGAAGAATGCCCCCCCACCCCCGATCTGATGTGTTATTTTGTTGGACTTCTGTACTAGGTACAATCTGGCCATAACTAACACCATGTTCGGACATAAAGGGTGTCCATCAGTAAACATGGTACCAGGACACCATAGGCCGGAGGTGGATTATAAACTTTGATAGTCATGATAGTCATTTCATCTGACCTTCGGCCATATGTTTTCGACACTCACGTGAGGAGAAGGGCTGAGTTGTCAACTGATCACCACCTGGTAAGGAATAGGATCTGCTGGCAAGGAATGAGGCTGGAAAGATTTGGCAGGCCCAAACGTATTTTGAGGGTCTGCTGGGAACGTCTGGCTGAACCCTCTGTCAGAGGGACCTTCAACTCACACCTCCTGGGGAGATTCGATTAGATTCCAAGGGAGGCTGGGGACATAGAGTCTGAGTGGACCATGTTCTCCACCTCATTGTCAATGCGGCCATTCGGAGCTGTGGACGCAAGGTTTCCGGTGCCTGTTGTGGTAGTAATCCCCGAACCAGGTAGAAGGCGCCAGAGGTGCGGCATGCCCTCAAGCTAAAGAAGGAGTCGTACCAGGCCTGGATGACTTGTGGGACTCCTGACGCAGCTGATGGGTTCCGACAGGCCAAGCATGCTGAAGCCCGTGCTGTTCTTCCTGTGCTGTTTTTCCTATGAGGAAGTAGTGGACGCCATGAAGGAGGATTATCATTTGGCCTCAAAGACATTCTGACAAAACATTCGACGCCTCAGGAGGAGGAAGCAGTTCTTCACCAACTCTGTTTTCAGTGGAGGTGAGCAGCTGCTGACCTCGACTGAGGATGTCATTGGATGGTGAAAGGAGTACTTTTAGAATCTCCTCCTCCTTGTCCCCATTTATAAAAAGGGGGACAGGAGAGTGTTTTCCAACTATAGGGGGATCACACTTCTATGGCAGGGTACTTGAGAGAAGAATTCAGCAGATTGTCAAATCTTAAATATGGGATACGAACGCTAGGCATGGTTCTCAACCAGAAAATGGTGGTTTGTTCTACTCAGGTTGGAAGAGAGCTCTTGCTTCAAGTGGAGGAGTGTAAGTATCTTGGGGTCTTGTTCACGAGTGAGGGACGAAAGGAGCGGGACATTGACAGACAGATCGGTGCGGCAGCTGCACTAATGCGGTCAATGTACTAATCTGTCGCAGTGAAGAGGAAGCTGAGCCAAAATGTGAAGCTCTCAATTTACCAGTCAATGATCATTCCTACCCTCACCTATGGCCAGTAGCTTTGGGTCATGATTCAAAAGGACAAGATTGCAGATACAACGAAATGAGCTTCTTTTGTAGGGTGGCTGGGCACAGCTTTAGAGATAGGATGAGAAGGAGCTTGGAGTAGAGGATACGCTCCTCCTCCACATCGAGAGGAGCCAGTCGAGGTGGCTGGGTCATCTCTTTAGATGCCTCCTGGACGCCTCCCTGGGGAGGTTTTCTGGGCATGTCCCACTGGTAGGAAGCCCCAAGGAAGACCCAGGACACGCTGGAGGGACTATGTCTCTCGGCTGGCCTGGGAACGCCCTGGGTTCCCTCTGGAGGAGCTTGAGGAAGTGTCCGGGGAGGGGGAAATCTGGAGTTCTCTGCTTAGACTGCTGCCCCCGTGATTCGGCCCCAGATAAGCGGTCAAAATAGGATAGATAGATAGATGGATACCGCTGAATCTCAGTTAGTCAGTGAAAACATCTGCTACTTTAACCCAACTAGATAAGAGAGTCTAATCACAAGAACCCACGCACGTTTATCAAAATGACCAGGCTGTGCCTAACAAAAAAATAAAAAAAACCAAAATAAATTTACCTCTTATACTGTACCTAATAGACACCTCCTGTGATCCAGACCTAGACTGGACAATTTCCAGTCTGAAGTCTGAATTCTACTGCTAAATCTATGATCCAAGCAAATAAGATAGGCATGATGGGGCTTGGGCAGTTTTTCACTTGAAAGGTGTCATCGCTAAGCCCAGGTACGTGTTCCACCACCTGTTCAGTTACCTGATGCCCAGAGTAATCTGCACTGACAAACAGTTTGATCAGTCCGATCGGAAAATTTCTGTGCAACAGAATTTGTGACAAAACTTTATGACTAATACAAATATTATAACTAATAAACCTCTAACAGAGAGATGTGATTTCAATTATTAGTTTTCAGTGTGTTCATATTATTAATGCAACTTTGCAAATGTGCAACTGATGTGATTAAGAACTGTTTCCAGTTGTGTCATCCTTTCAAGAGTGTTGGTATAACAGTATCACAGACTTTGATTTCTGAAGGCTTTAGTCTTCTAGGGCAACCTTATGGAGATAGGCTGTAGCTTTTGTTTTAGTCAGTAGATGTCTGTGTGCACATGCGCACTAAGCCCTGGAGCAGAATAGACGTAGCCCAGGCCTGGGTGAGGATGTGCATTCGTACAGGCTGGGACACCATGCAAGACATCTGCTCTCTTAACACTTTCCCTAATTTCCCAAAGACAGAAACAAAGTACACATACACAGTACTAATGTGTCCACATCACACTGACTAAACATAAGTTAGCCTAAGGTGCATCATGTTTAGCCTAAAATAAACAGTTGGCACATTTTGTGCAAGTCAGTGATTTGTATGTTAAGCAGGCAAGGCAGTGCTGGAGTTTTACTAATTAAGCACAACACATTATGACAGATGTAGCACAAAACTCTACACAAACTACGCAGGCTTCAGAGCTTTCCTGTAAAAGGTATTTGCAGCAAATAACCCAAACAAGACAAATGGACTTGTCAATCATTGCGTGTTCTGTGTCTACTATATCCATGTGAATGTCACACTTAACCATAAAAAGAATATGCCATCATAAATAATAAGAAGTTACAGTTTGTATAAGTTCTGGTATCATTAGAGGGGAAAGTAAAGAAGAGATGAATAAAGAACTGTATTCAACTGAGATGTGTATGATCTAAAAGTAGCTTGTACGTGTGAAATGCGTGCCATGCTTCTCATGACCATTGGACTGTAACAGCTGTGGTCAGTTCTTTGGAGAAGGCAACATACAGACAGTAGGTCACTAATCCTAACCTTCTTGTGCAGCAACATGTCACTGCTGTTTAGAGGAGATGGGGGTCTTTCATCGAAACAAACTAGAGACCATTCACAAAATAAATGTACAGAGAATTTGCCCAATGAGAGAAGTTTATTTTTAGAATCTAAAAACTGTGACCTTAGATTCTAAGATATATTTGTGCTTTTAATCACAAACAAGGAAATCCAAGGAATCATAAGAATTTTATGTTTGCTTTGTGGTGTTTGATAAATATGTTTAACTGTAAATATGTGTTATAAATGAATTCTATGTTTATTTCTCTCTGTCTTTTTGAAACTTGTTCATTAGCTGTATGATAATGGTGACACTGAAATTGGCACATATAATTAAAGAATGCTATACACATTTAAACAGCAATGTATTTTCTCATTTTTTACCCATCTTTTCTACAATATACTGTTAAACAATAAAGTCACATGTAATTAACTTGGAGTATGACTATAGTTAAATTAAAACTTCACAATATAGAACCGTAAAATTGATATGAAAAACAAAACACACAAAATGTGTCCCTTAAACAAAGCAACTGCTGGAAAAATATGTAGAAATATAATTAACACAAAAACTGTATAGCTGCAACCCTATCAGCATTTTAGTTATATCTGAATAATTGTCAAAATGGGTTATATGAATACAGGTAAGGGCCTAAATGCCAAATATGACAAATATTCATTATCAGGACATTTTCTCTATGACCCACACACAAAGAATACAGGCAACACAATACTTAGCATTGTAAGGCAATAGACACACAATATCTGTCACAGAGCAAGGTCATAGTGGAGACAGTATTCAGGACTGGCAACTAATGGTTTCCTGAGCAACCTATTCAAAACTACATCTACAGACAACTTTGAGAGAAAATAAACCAATCAGCACCTGCTACATGTGCTGCCTTATTGAAAACTTTGAAAGAATAAACTTCTCAATACAAGCTAATTTAAATCTTCAGCATTTCATACAAAGTCAGTTTCAATGAAACACTACATCCTGTGGGACAGACCAGCTGACAAGCATTAAGAGTCCATCCTCCATCCCAGTAATCACATTAAGGTGATCCACCACAACTGGAATTAAGCTGCAGCTGCCTATCTCATCTGAGACACTAAGAGCAAACCAATTAATGACAACGCAATCACAGCTGCAGCAATATGGATCTTCTTTTTTTAACGGTTCCCCAGATCTAATAGCCAGGTTTCCTTTTAAAACAGCTATACACACTATTCTTTATACTGGCCTTGAAACTTTAGGGAAAGTCTTTTGAAGCTATTTACTTCTCTTAAATGTCAGGCCAATTAAATGTGTGCGTCACAGATCAAATTTGCTGATCCAAGTGCTATCCTGATTTAGTTTGTATTAATATACAACTTGATCATTATCTTCTTTATTTGTAGAGAAGAACTAGGCCTCACATCTAACAAAACACTTCAAGCAAATTTGTATAATTATTGTATTTGAGGAGACCATAGTTTAGGTATTATTAGCATTAATTGGTGGTTATTATTGTTGGATATACCATCACTAGAGGTCAGTGATAAAGAGACACATATTAATTAAAATCAATTTGAAAATATGGAGGCAGCAGTCTAGTAAAAGCACAAACAAGCACATAGTTCAGAGTGAACAGCATTCAACAGCTTACTGCACCAAACTGAACCCCTGCAACCTGCCTTTCCTGTGCTCTCTTCTTGGACTAGAGCCCATGGGTAGGCAAGCACACAGACTTTACATGAGTGTGTGCCTGCACCCATGCACAGACACACACAGGTCCACAACAAGCAGCTTCTGCGTGAAAATAAACACCCACACACAAACACCCATTTAAATGACATGGTAACACGTTCGGCCCCGGCACAGATGACAGTTACAACCTCTGAGCAACACACATCAAAACACTGAGAGAACAGTCAAAATGTCTTTTAAGAGTGTTGTTGGCTGTGGCAACTGCAACAGATGGAACAAGAGAAACATCAGCACTGGGGCCGGTAAGGGCAATCAAACCTCTTGTGCTAATGCGCATGTGTATGCATGTGTATTTCTGCCTGCACCCATGTCTTTCACCCTGGCTATTTTAAGGATCTTGACAAATCCTACAACATGACCAAGTCTCTGGCAGGAATTTGAAAAGACAGAGCATGCATAAAACATGACAGACTTGTACACAGCAGAGCAGGGGAGTAGAAACCGAAAGGGAGAAAAAATACACGCCAGTATAATAATGTATGCAAAGATGGTTTGCAGTGCAGCAGCAGCAGCAGCAGCAGCAGCAGCACTTGCAACTGCATGAGAGAGCTCTGTAGAGGTAAATACGCTACCTCTGTAGAATAGTGTCTAACAATGTTAAATTCTGCTGCATACAGAGAGCGTAGCATTTGTTCCCCCGGAGGAATAGACAAGCATGATCATCCCGACTTACTGACACATCAAAGTGAGAAGCAGAGAGAGAAAGAGTGAGAGAGGGGGTGAGATGGTAAAGACATGTAGCTGTAGACCGAGCGACGATGCTCTTAAAACACCCACCTCAGTCTGCTGCTGATTCCTGACGCAGTGAGGAAAAACGGTGAGTAAATGCAGTAGCTATGATGAAGGATCACCAGCCAAAATCCAAGAAATTGAGCAGGAAAACAGAGAGGAGAGGGATGTGAGATTTTGCGCCTGGGTGGGATGAGCATGTATGTCTGACAATGATAGAAACGCAGAAGAAAGTGACAGAGGACAGACTGAACAGGGACGAAACATAGGGGAGGAAAGAAAGAAAAAAAAGAAACGACAGAATAAATGTGTGAGCTTGGAGAGTCACTCAACAGAGCAGATGCATTAAAAGGAAATGCCCCTCCCTCCTCCTCTCCACACACATAACCACCCACCTCCCTTTGCACTGTCAGCATTCGAGTAAGCATGCATTCAGTGAATCAGAGTGAGCGATAAATGGTGAAAGAAGGGTGAGCCAGAGCAAAGTAAGCAAGAGTTCATTTTAAAATAAATGGTCACACACCTTACACCACATTTTCTACTATGTCAAAGTACATTGCTCAAACAATTGTCTAGATCTCATTGATGTAATGCAAGCGCCTTGCAACCTGTTTGCTGACTATTCCTTTTACAACTGCATTTCCTTTATTAAGAGAAGGTGCAATGAATGGATTACCAATTACATTTTAGATTAGGCAGAAATGGGTAATGGGGTAGAGTATGTATGCATGAATAATATGGTTCTGTGAAATTGATCTCACTTGTCTCTTAATGTTTCTAAGTAAGGCTATCTAAAATCAATGTGCTATAAAACCAAGGCTTTCAAAATGCAATGTGTAATCCACTTATGTGATTTCGCCGAAAAGAGTGACAGAGAGTGAGAGAAAAGTAGAGAAGTATCACAACCACAAATCCTTCCACAAGAACTTATTTTTGGTATCTCTGTCACAAACAAATCCTGCAGCGCAGACATTTTCCGATCAGACTGATCAAACTGTGTCAGTGCAGATTACTGTGGACATCAGGTAACTGAACAGGTGGTGGAACAGGTACGTAGGCTTAGGGATGACACCTTTCAAGTGGAAGACTGCCAAAGTCCAATCATGTGTTTCTGACTTGCTTGGATCAAGGATTCAGCAGCAGAATTTTAATATTGGTGTACAAATTATTTAGGGTTCTGCTGAGACAAAAGTGGACCGCAACTTATCAAGGGGTGAGGAGCACAGCCAGAGCAGATTACGCTGAACTTGTATTCTATTTATTTTGGCCATAATTATTGGATCTAGAAACTAACAGTTTTTTTTTTGATAAAATGATCTTCTTCTGTAAATGGGAGGCACAAAGAGGAAAGAAATCCATGGCAATCAACTGTATCACACTATCATATAAGACATAAATGCATTTTATTGTCTGCTGTCTTTTAACTTTACCTTTGTACTGTGTTGTTAGGATTGGATGATTTGTATGTCTGTAGTCTGCCAATAACACACTGGAGCTTCGATAGATACCTGCATAATGGATGGGTGACACTCCAGTGTTTACAGGAGGTGTTAAGTGTGGTTGTGTAGTAGTATTGCTCATTATTGGTAACCCATGTGTTCCGGTGTAGCGTGGTTGTAGCCCCTCAAACTGCAAGCATGTACAGCACCTAGACCTGTTTGGTGTGTTTTGTCACACACCTTCAAGTAAAGTCCAGTCTTGACATTCATCACAACTTGAATGTTTAATATCTAATTTATTGTGGTTGTGTACAGAGATCAAGTAATATTTTAGAATAATAGACATAAACACAATGGGCAAGCAGTGGGAAGACAAATGGTAGCATCCGAGGAGCGTGGAGTGTATTGCTGAAGGACACACCTGGTGTCAGAGATGGGGATTGAACCGGGAAGGTTCTGCATTTATTAGCCTTATAGTACCACAGTCTCTGCGTGATTTCACTGGCAAATATTACACTTGTGTAGTGTAGGGTATATTAGTCTGTAGTTTGTTGTAGAACGCAAAGGTCTAATATTCTCAATCACCCTATGTCCTGATAACCTGAAGGAAACAGGCAGTAATGGAACAGAACTAAAAAGAGTGCTGCCACTCAGGCTTGCAGTCCAAGGGCTATAGAAAAATAATAAGATATGGAAAGGACAGAACCTGAAGTAATCTCAGATCATGAATTCCGAGTACAGTGGTTATTTCATAGAAAAAGGTTCTACATTACCTGTACTATTATACTACAATAAAATATCTAAAGTAGACACAAGACCAAATCAGGTGAGTATAAATATAGCAGTTCTGGCTTAAGATGCATTAGAACACATGTAAGAATACCCAGTCATTCTGTGCTTCTTTACAATGTGTTTTTGTGTGACATGCATTGTGTGTATTTGCTCAACTTTCCAAACATACATTAAACCGATATTAATGGTTACTGTAAATAAAAAAGCTACAAAACCTAACATTTTTCCTGTTTGGAATACCAGTCCATTCCTGCTAACTGCAACCTAACAGACATGACACAGACATAGGAGATGCCAGTTATATGTTTTGGACACACTCCATTATTTAGTCCATACAAACGCTGATAAAGCAAATATTCATTACATATTACATATATTACACATGCAATGCATTAAGCTTAAGGTTTGTGTGTGTATTACTGCAAAGCTATGATGCCCTATTTGTTGACAGAAACACTAATTACAAGAGCAGTGCAGACAACCTAATAACTAAAGAATAAGTGTAACTCTGGACAGCTGAGTTCAGCATTTCTAATTAACCTCTGCATTTAAAAATGTACCAGTTAGAAGTCTTGCGTATCTATGCAATTATCCTGTCCTAAAAATAAATGAACAAAAAACTTGAAGTTGTAGATGCTGTCAGAGCAATTACTGGAAGACATGCAAGCGTCCCCTAAGGCATGGGCCCCATTTAAGTGGGGTAAATGTTTTAAAAACAAAGAAAGTACGAAATAGGAGAATCAGTCTTTCAAACAAAATCTCACATCTTAATTAATATGCAAAATGTATATATTATTCAAAAATAAGATCTAATCTATGATATGAGATATGAGGAAAAGAGCTATGATCATCTAATCTTTTGTTGGTCCAGTTCAATTACCAAGAGCTCTAATGTAAACCCAGTGTGCCAAGGATGAAGTGATCTTTACATTTGTTGCTGATGGAAAAAAAAAAACATTTGATCAGGTCAAAATCCTTTACTACCTCCACCAATGTATCTGTTGAAGCAACTCAAGTGAACAAACGGAGCCTTTACTGACTCCAGGCCAACCCAAGAAGGGGATCTAATCAGGAAATGCAAAGTGCACTGCTCTAATTGCATCATTAGCTAAACCAATGACTCAGTCACAGTGACTTTAACCTCCCCCTCCTCACCCCACCCCTCTCTCTTCTGCCCCATCCAGAAATAGGGAGTCAAGCCTCAAGCTCTTTACTGTACAGCTGCTCAAGCAGAATAATTCTAACATGTTATGTGCAACCGCGCAAAATGTTAACGTTCCAGAAATATCCGACCGAAAAACATAGCATTAATGAGCCTGTGCTGCACAACTGTCATCAGGATGCGATTTAAGCAGTAACATGACAAAGGATAAGTCTTTATTTTGAAAACACAGTAATACAACATATTAGCTCAGACACTCATAGGCATTATGTTGCCTCAACGTGGCAGACATAGCCCCATCTAAAAATGATGACGACTGTCACAGAAACATCTGGTCTGAACCTTTTTTTAGAAGTCATTCACACATAGGTGCACGCTCATGCTTTTGATGATTCAGATTTTGATGTGGTGATATTAAATTATAAGTAAATGATTGCCCTCGTGGTGCAATCCCACACAAAAAGCCGTACAATTTCTCTGGTTATACAAGTGTGGATGAAAAAGCCAGCTGAGTTGCCCTCCTACATTTGAATGACCCCTGACATGCTTTACTAAGAATGACTAAGAGTCAGCTTACTAGAAATTAAAATCTAAAAAAACCTGCCTTGTATTTCCTGTCTATGTAAAGTGAAAGCAGTTTAGATACCACATCTGCTTCCTTCTCTTTTCTGTGCCCAAGTGAGAACGATGAGCATAATCTTGAAGGGCCTTCTGAATATAGGCTATCTATCTCTATAGCGCTTGTGCCAGCTCATGTTTCTCCAGGCAGACAGCATTGAGCCCAGGTACTTTCCTAAATCAATAAGACACCTGTGCATTCAGCTATGAAGAGAAGTCTTCGTATGAGTGTGATCGTTCAAAATTTGTCATTTGCAGTCATTAAGATGATCACAAGACATCTTCAAAACACATATGGTTCTTATGCCGCCTCTTGCATATGTGACAGCGGGATTGGTGGTGATATTCAGACAGATAGTGAAATAACCTGTGTGTGCCGCACTGTATTAGCTTCAGACAGTGAATGCAGCAGCTCAGACTGACTGCGGCGGCTGCCGCGGACGGGGATCTTCTGCAGCTGACGTCTGAACGTCGGGTCACATCTGCAGAACGATCTCCGCTCACATACGGCGCCCCTCTGATTTCACCCACTGTCGTCTGTGTGTGCGCTAAGAGCGGACGGGTCTTTGACCGCACGTAACGTACATGGCCACGAGCTAACGTTACTCCGCTGCAGCCAGTGGGAGACGCTGATAAAAGCCCACAGCGCCTCGTATTGCAGCGAACTTGCGGCTCGTCACTCGGACGCAATTAGCACGCTAATCACGGATGCCTCGCATTTCGTCGTAGTCCCGAACAGCCACCCTTTTAGCGGAGTAGCCGCCACTTGTTCACGTCGCTGTCGTTTTTGACCGTTAGCGTTACCGTGTCGCGTCAAGTCAAGTCGACGCCGTTCATAGCTAGTTGCCGTGATTGGCGTTGCGTGAACTGCTCCACAATTTACCAGTAGACTAAAACATGTGCTAGCGTCAGTTAGCATTTTTCGAAATAGCACTATGGGTGATAAAGCTGAAGAGAACAATTACAGTAATTACCTTTGGCGAATTCTGTCGCTTCCTCTCTGACTGTGTGAAGACCCTCTGGTTGGATTTTGTTGCCCTCACAACTACCACGCGCTGTAGCTAAGCCCCGCCCCGCCGCGCTGCCACTGCTCAGTCGCAATACAACTGCAGCCAGGCAGAGGCTTTCCATTGGTCGTGGCACCTGTCGATCTATTCTGATTCGGCTTCCCGCGTTCCAAATAGTGCTCCGACAATATGTAGCACTACGCTGCCTGTACGAAGGCGTCAACAAGCGCCGCAGGCATGTGAAACACAAGTCAGTGACCTACAGGATTAATATACCACAAAGCAACACAAACACGTTTGACACATTCATGTTTTAATGACAAGTGAAGCAGAGAAGGGATCCAATTTGTGTCTAGATGGCAATGAAACAAACGCATTTCATCCCTGAAAGCCTGTACAGTGTTTCTCTTTTCTATTTTAAGGGTCACTTACACTGGCAACCAAGAAAGACACGAGAAGACAACCTGTCAGAACAGAAACATCTTTACGTCCCTTGGGCAGAATGAGTAGTCGCTAGTGACTTTGACTCTTTGCGCCAGGAACATTAAATTGGCTGTTTCACTAGTGCCGGGTTTGTGTAGCGGGTTGTGGGACACACACACACACACACACACACACACACACACACACACACACACACACACACACACACACACACACACACACACACACACACTCCTTTAGTCTTTCATCATGAGCGGCGCCTTAACTTGAGCGGCAACCTCCGCCCCCATAAGTTCTTCTACAATCATCAGGGCAAACTCGAAGCTCGTTCCTGGCCCACGGCTGGTGATGTAATGTCCATCCTTCTGTACTCGAGCCTCTGAATATTTATAGTGGTCTAAAAGAAAAAAAAAAAGACAGAATGCAAAGCCATAAGGGTAACAACAATGAGGTCTTCAGGTTACAGGCTGAACGCAACACATTCCAGAAACAAGCCTGGGCTGAATTATTTTGACACATCATCTATCGCCATTTGAACTGACCCAGTTCTAGTATGTTCTGTCAAATTCCAGCGTCTGCCTTCACCTCTGAGTGCTTTGCTCTCCTCTGCTGGGTACTGACAGGCTGTCCTCCGGGTGAGAACGAGCTCGTACAGCACCATCTGCTGCCCCTCATACATAACTGCAATTCCCCTTTTGGTCCTAACTACGGCTACTGCGAAAGCCACTAGCTGTATATGTCAACACAGTTTTCACTCGCTTGTGCATTAGGTTGCGTTTTACCTCCAGCCATCATCTTCTCCTTCATGGCAGGATGCGTAGTGACTGTACTGCCGTAGCCGATGCCGTGTGCCAGGAGAGCGGTGGGACCTGCAGAAGGGCAAAGCGGTTTCAGGGTCATTTGAGCTCAAGACGTGTTCATACGTCTGTGTTAGTGTATGTTTCATTATTGTGAAATTAAGAAGAGGTTAACAGCCGACTTAAATGCGGTGGAACATCGTGTCGCTGTATGAACTCAGGAAAAGCAGCACAGAAAAAGTGCAGAAAAGGCCGCGTTTGACATTAGGGACTGCAGATCGAGCTATAAACGACGTCAGTACATAATTTGTGAACGCTGTGTCCTAAAGGTATCCTGTGCCATTGTTTCTAAGAATACACACAGTATACAGTTTCAACCTCTGTTCAAAGACTCTGCAGCACGCTGAAAAGAGAAAAAAGGAGAGGCTGAAGACAGTGGCTGCCGCTGCATTAACTTTGGCAGTGCCCTAGTGCTGCAGTGAGCTCATCCAAAACCTGTTAATAAATAGAAAGTTATTGATTATGCTCCTTGGCTGCCTTCCCATGCAGTCTAAAGATTACACTTTCCCCTGGCAGGACGGCAGACTGCCGGTTAAAGCCAAGCTTCTCCTGTTACAGCTGATCCCCACCCAAAGGACGCCGGTCTGGGAGAGACAGCCCTTTAGTGTTCAGGAGGGAGACAAAGCAGATATGGAGAGAAGAGCTATGACCATAATCTCGCTATCATCTGATGAATGTGTCTGTATTTCTATAGACATGCAGTAATGTTACATGCATTTAACTAAATTCTCTTTACATGTTTTTAGTCAAGTCTCTTTTTAAATAAACCTCTGTCCAGTGATGAGAATCCTCGTGTTATAACAGAATAATATGTCAGCTACCAACTCTCCTGCTGACAGGTTCATTAATCTGTCTATTCCTGTGAGGTTTGCTGTCATTTTCTAGGACACCCTTCAGTCCACTTTGCTACATTGGCCCCTGTCCCTATTCACCACGTCCTTCCAGTGTCCTTTCTCTGCATATGAAGACTGTCAAATAAAATGACAGTTATTAATCAAACCCTAACCCTATTATTCCACCATACATGAATAGTCCATGATGTTTGTTAACAGTATTTACTTTTTTTTTTGCAGTTAAGGTGTTTGATACATCGTTCTAGTATATCTCGTTACTAAAATATATATAAAAGGCCACTGAATTCAATGTCATGTGTATATACAATCTGCACATTTCTCTGTCCAAGTCTCTTTAATTCCAGATGCAACCAAATCCAAATCCTATTTACCGGCACAATATTAGCTTGGTACGCTTAAAACCAGAATATCACACCTTTAGTGATCTTTCAAGTTAAAATTGCGTAGGGGTCAAATATAAAGATTGATAATTTATATATCAAAATTGTCAAACTGGTTTGATTTGGTATGGAAAATTAATGTGAACATTTTTTTTGCTGAATTACTGTTGAAGATGCTATTTTACACAGCAAGCACCAGAACAAATTGTTATGTGTGGGTTGGGTAATTTACAACAATTTGTTAAAAGCAGACACATAATTGTCCGAATTGAGACCATGTCATATTTAACTTTAACCCCCAGGTAGACAGCAATTAGAGGCTGATCCTGCATAATTACGAGTTTGGTTTGTTTTCACGTGTTGTACCTGCACAGATGGCTGCAATCAGGCCTTTTCTGCCATCTTGATCCTTCAGCACCTCCTTCACCAGAGGAGACTACAAGAGAGCATGGAAACCAGATGCACCGTGAGTCATTTGCAGATTGTGTGACAGCCAAGCGTGTATGCTGACGAGGCTTTAATCATTGGAACACACTGACATAAAGATAATAAACATTTTCTGGGTGTCATCTATTAGGTGAGTCATTGTTTTACAATACTGGGCTGATTTCCACATTTATACAAATTCTAGTAGCCTGCCACACTATGCATCAAATTATCACCTCTCGGCTAAATGAAGCAGAGAACAGGGCACTTCAGCCGCAGCTAATGTTGTACGCAGCATCAAATCTGCGACACTGAACAAAATGAAGAGCGATATTGCACATTACTGCTTCTAGTTCTTTCATTCTTACCTCCCTGTGCAACTCGAGTGCCTATGGAGCTCCTGAAGCTTTCAGACGATAGAGCCATTATCAGCCAAATATGGAGAGTAGTGTGCTACCAGCATAATGTTTAAAGGGTTTTAATTCTGATAGAGAAATAAGTCTGTTTAATCAAACGTCTGTACATTAATTTAACTGATTCTAACTATATTAATTTTGTCCACTTAAGTTTTTTTGTTCTTTCTTAGTTAAAAAAATAAAACTGAGCTAAACATTCTGTCCGCAGTCCAACGTAACATGTTCATGGCAGAGCAGGTTTAACATCCAATCGGCGAGTTAGATCATATTATTGGATTTTCAGCAGACTGAAAAATGGAGAGACTGGACCATTTAGTCGCAGTTTATCTGAGCATGTCTCACCTCTGCCAGATTTTGGGCTCCTGGCATACCTCCTGGCAGAACCACCACATCATAAGGGCCCTGGAAGGCAGACCATAAAAAATGGAGCGTGACATGATTTGACATTGTAACTGCAGTAATTGCTATCTGGCTAATGATGCCGAGCAAACTAAACAAACTAAACAAAATAGCTATGGATCTAAAAATAGACAGCACCCTTTGGGGGAAAAGACTTAAAAAGTAATATTTCTTCAAATGTTAACGTTACCTTTCACTTCACTGAATATATCAGGTACTGACCAGACAAACCAATCAAGCCTATGTTTGGTTGATTCAGCCTAGATCAATATATTTCCGACGTTTGCACACTCAGATGCTGAGACCGACCTGTTTGCTGGCCTCCTCCAGACTCACGTCAGGACAGACAACGACCTTTCTGCTGCACTGCACTGGCTCTTTGCCCGTCAGGCCTGCAATGGTCACGGAGATCTAGAGGTTTGGGTAATAAACGTAGAGGATTATGACTAGCACTGCATGACATCCTGTCTGGACTTGGCTGACGATGACTTTTATTTTGAAACCTATCAAATGGCCGAGAGATGCATCGAGGTTGGACTTTGACATTTAACTTGCCCCCTGTCTGCAGTACCTCAATTTAAATTTTGTGATCCCGTTGACATGGAGCTAAGCAACAACTCCACTTATAAACACAGAAACACAATGACCAGTAAAGTCGGAACTGACTTAAGGACACTTACGTGGAAAAACGTAGCAGGTTTAATTTCGTTAACGTTAGCTAAATGTCAAATGAAAGTGATGGCTATTGCTCAGCTCATTGCTAATGGCGTGGCGTATTGATGAGAACAACAATAAATCAAGTCACGTCAAAATGCTTATCGTGATGTGAAGTGATTGAATGTGCGGATAATTTAATTCAAGGTAGCTTGCAAAGTTGTGCTGGTCCGTGCCTCGTTAGCTAAATGTGGCTAACTGCTAACATAAACATGAGCTACAGACCCCGGCTCTACGCATGATGTCCGCAGGGATGACGGTTTCCATCTCCTCTGCACCTTTCGCCAGGATTATTAACGCTCTCTTCCCTGCCATGGTTAGTTTGAAATTGTGTTAACGCTAAGAGCAAAGCCGCTAACTTCACTACGCTGCTTTCCGCGTAGCTGGCACGCTCTCCAACGTGATTTCGACATGAGCAGGGTTGCCAGATCGTGGGCGCTTATCCCCCTTTAAAGATGGTGCTTCGTGTCCTAATAACTGTGTACAAGCCAAACACATATAAAACACTGCTACATGTCTGCCGAAAACCAGTAGTGGAGACTTCACTTAACAGATCATATAGAAAGTTAAAACCAAACAAAGGTTCGGAAATTCAGAGATGGTTAAGAGACATGAAAGCATCGTAGCTGTTATGGTTTCTGACAAGTACCACTTTATTTGTTCCAGTAGGTGGAAGCATTTACCCAAGACAATAAACTTTAATATTGACCATACTCCTAAAATCGAAACTTATTCACTATGAGCATTTTGAGGTTTGATTGCTGCTAATGTTAAGCTGCTTTGTCAACACATCACGTCATTTACAATGACAATGATTTGAGCCAAACGCATAATTTTCAATCCTCAGACAAGTTTGGACAACTTTCAGCGTAACTGGCTCCCTCTGGCAGGGTTGCCAGACCGTGGCCGCTTATCCCCCTTATGGACCCCAAACTAAACCCCCTAAACTAAACAATTTTTATCACATCATCATGTTTGTCCCATTAATTAAGTGTCTAACACTGAATCCTCAATGAGTCATCAATTAGATATGTACAAGGTAAAGCATGATCTTGTTCTTCTTGTTCTTTAATTATTTATAATAATAAATAATAATAATAGTAATATTAATAATTATACATGTATATATATTTAAGTTAAGTGACCACAGGACAACAGTATCATTAAATAATTTAAAATCATTGATGTTTAAGATGTAAAGAGCAATGAAAAGCATCGTTGCTGTTATGATTTCCCACAACTGGCAGTACATTATTTGTTCCAGTAGGTGGTAGCATTTACCCAAGACAACAAATAACTCTAATGTTGACCAAAGTCCTAAATCTAAAGTTAATATGCAAATGTAACTATACCAGACAGGCGTTTAAGAACTGCACCAACTCTGTAGCATAATCACAGGCCCACAATGGAAATGATTATGACTAATCCGATAATTTAATGAATGAGGGAAAACTGGGCAGCAGGTCGCCAACATCGCCAAGTTCCTGGAGGTCTGTCGGAGAACTTCTGCACTTAACTCTTAAAATAGTTAGGGAATGATATTCCAGTGTAAATCCTAGACTTGTCTGGGGCTTTAGTGTGCAGGCACCAATCCTAGTTAATGTGCCTCTGTGCATTCTGCAGCTGAGATCCACTTTTATATTTGAGCTGCAAACTAGAGCCCAGTGAAATGGCAGATTAGACCAAAGCGTAGGGGGTGCTGGCAGCAGGTTGTTTGTTGCGTGCCTGTGAGTGAATCCAAGAGGCAGCGGTGATTACCAACATATGCAGCTGGGGATCAACTGAACCGACCCAAAGTTGCACTCAAGCTAATTTCCATACATTAATTCGCTTGTGTACATTTACTAATTCTTCTTTATGTGTAATCTTAATGTGCAGAGTCAAACTAAAAATGTTTCTACTAGTTTCATAGTAAGAGTAAATAAAAGTTCCAATGCTGAATGATAAATAAGATGTTAACTGTTTGCACTGTCGATCTGAAGTGAGATTGTTGCCTTGTTGAAAACTTGATGCTAACGTGTCACATATGATTTCTGTAGGCACATTGTTATTAGCAAAAATCCCACGAAACATCTGAAAACCTCACCTTATTAAAAGGAATTAACCAGAGTTTCACACAGCATGTGCCTTGTTCTGTGGACCAGCTTGGCACTTGCACACATAACGATGAACACGGGTGCTGTAATTCCTTTTGAGCTATTCCCATGTATTACAATCTGCAGCCACAAAAGTCCCATCAAATACAATAACCCTCACCTGAAATAACCCCAAATAGGTGCATCTTTTACTTTACTTTACTTTAAAGTAAACATGACCTATAGCAAAAGCTATAGCTCTTTTTGGGTGAAAACATATGTACAGGAGTTGCAGTGTGTTGATAAACTGTTCCTCTAGGACACAGACAGATTGAATTATTAGATGAAATAACAAACAGATTAAAATGTAGTGATGAAAGAACAAATACATTATGCTTTTCATTGGCATTAGTGGATTGTGGAAAAACCTATGATCAGATTTGAAAACTGATGTCAAAAAATCATTGGCCTATGAAGTCGAAGCCTGCTCATCCTTTGCACGTTATTGTTTCTCATTTACTTGCTCTCGCCTGCATCACCAGGCTCTGCGCTGCTTTATCTAGCCCTTCGCAGAGGTCTGCCTCGAAAAAACCTGAAGGGCTTCTGGAATCAAACCTCGGGAGAGACGAGAACGCAGAAGCTTTTTTTTTTTTTTAAAGATGGGGACAGAGGAGGAGGAAAATCCTCAAACTGAAATGAGGGAATTCCACAAATTACCGTTTGTCACAAAGTAATCCTGTTACTATTGCAAAGAATATGAAACGGTGTAAACATGGAAATAAACTGCTAATATGGATGTAGCTTACATGCAGAGGCTCTGTTCGGTTGAGATATACAGCTGCAAACCCTGTTTCAGATCCCGAAGAAGGAAGAGCGACACAAAATTCAAAGTGGTTACAGAAAATTTGCTTCTATGGGGAGAGATTAAAAATTTCAGATGTTTTTCTTTCTATTTATTCAACATTGCGACATTTCAACAAATTCGTCCAACCCGTTGCTCGCCACTTCCTGTTGATCTCGCTTGAAAACTGATGAATATTTAGGGGCATTTTATCTTCCCATCTGTGCGAAGGCTTTATCTTGCGTCTGCGTCACGCCGTAAAGCCACAGAGTTCACGGAGCGAGTGACAAGCATATAATCTTGATTGCATCTCGATGCTATTACCTTACGCCGCCAAGCACTCAGGTGACAGCTGGGCGACGGCGAGGAGATCCGGGAGAAAAGGTGACATTGACTGCCGCGCACCTGTGCCAGCCGGAAGTGGCGCCACGCGGACACAAGATGGCGCCAACTGAGTGAGTTCAAATCACGGCGGGCTCGTTCGAAGACAAGGGCAAGGGTGCGAGATCTCATTTTATTTTTAATAATAAAAGAAAAGGAAAATACAGAACAAGAGTCGAGATTTAAAGGTTTCTACAAAAAAAAATTGGTTGTCTGCTCTGTTGATTTGAACCCCACACGTTGTCGGACGTGTGGAAAACGTCGCAAACTGAACAGATCAACTGAACAAAGATACGTCTGGATGTATGTCCCAACGTTCATTAAACAATTTATGTTAAATGCTTCATCCAAAATGAGATTCTTACAAATCCAACGCATGACAAATTGTTCTCAACCACAGAGGCAGAATTACAAATTAAGGCCGCACGTCAATGTGTTATTTAGATTATTGAGTATGTGTAACAACATAAACCAGAATTGCCTCACAGTCATTTCTGGGTGTAGTAATCTGCCTTTCCTCAAATTATGCCCCCACCCGTGCTTTTTTAAGAGGGGGCACCGGTGACTCTCCCTTTCCTTTATTCTGCCTGTGTCTCAGTGAGTATCAGCGCGTTTTGCTCTCAGCTTGCGTCTATTAGATGCCTTAACGCCGTGCAGCGTGGCCTATCTTCAAACAGGAATGCTGATGATACTGGCCCTGCAGCGGTGCCCCCCACCACCCCCCACCACCCCCCAGCCCCAGCCTGCTCCTCTACACAGAGGGCAATAAAGACACAAGGAGGATTAGTGTTGTGTGCCTAACAAAGTGGTTGCCAGCGAGTGAGAGGGCCGTACCCATGGGCTCAACCGCAGCCCAGCTCAGCTTCACTTAGTTCTGTCGAGCCCCCCCCCCCACGCCACCACCCCACCCCCCTCCTGCCTGGGCTTCCCTGAGGTCCGCGCTCACTCGGGGAGCTCTGTGGATGTGTGATAGACTCTGAGTGGGTGAAGTCGTGTTGATGCTAAAGAGGCAGAGGACGCAGACAGATAATCCACGGCTTAAGCAGCGCTGTAGTAACTTTCCCCCTTAAACAAGGGAACATATGTGCAAACAGTTAAATTTAATTCAATCACATACTCGTGCCGTGCATATATTTTTTTTTTTTCTCACTGCAGACTTTCCCACAGTGAACTCAGACAAAAAAGTTACAACTCTCTTGTAAATTAGTTAATTGGACGCCCACGGAGGAAGGACCTCGTCTGTCTGTTGATTTATTAAAATGTATTATTTAAAACTTCCTCACAAACCACAGGAAGGTGAAAGGCCGGACGCTACGCTCATGAATATCTATGCGGTTATACCCAGAGTGGGTATTCAAACAGAACACCATATAATTGTACACGTCTGCAAAGGGGGCTGTGGCCTTGTAAATGTCAGGTTAGAGAGGAGTGTTACATTGAGATTACAGCGGAGCAGCGCGTCTGCGGGCGCCGGCCGGCGAGCGCGCGAGACCCCGGCTTGATGGAGAGCCGTGCACAGGACAGGACAGGACAGGTGAAGCAAACAGCTGCTCCCCTCGTTCCTCCTTAAAAGCCCCGGCGTGACCGATCGGGCCGCGGCGCTCGCACTTTTCACACGGTAGCTGTCTGAGGCCACGCTACGCACACGCCGGCCCGTTCTGTGTGCCGGGTAATGAAATTTAGGCCGGGGAGCCCGGAATATGCAGACATATGGCGGCCATTAATGCTCCGTTCCCAGCCGCGGCCCTCCGCCCACCACGCTCTGTTGCCGCCTGTCTGTTTTGGGTCCTCTCCGCTCCTCACTTCGCTCCTTTTACCTCAGTCACGCCGGCCGCGATTCACGCAGCAGCACGAACCGCAGCGTTTGGAAGAAAGGCCAAGTTCTGTTAATACTTGGCTAAGTTTACATGTTCATTCACACTAGATTATGGGGGAACTCCTGACTCCTGAATGGCTTCAGCATGTCCCGGTGGCAGAATCAGGGGATGCCTGTAACAGCAGACGCACAACAGAACAAACATTAAAGCAGCCTGTTATTTATATTTAGTTCAAGTTGAATAATCTGGGCGCAAACTACAAAACAAAACAAGAAAATCAGAAACCCAGTTTACAACAGTTTTATTCCTATTGTGTTATTTATTACTTCACATTTTTGCAGCTCAGCGTAATTCACAGTGCAACCAATCTGGCAAAAAATTCAAATTCTCTCCAGTATTTTCCCACTCAAATCTCTGGCTTAATGGCAGCAGCATGCTCCATCCTTTGAACAACGCACCGCGGCAACTCAGGAAACCGATGGCAAAGCATCCGTTTTCCGTTGCCTGGTAATGGAAATGGATGCTCAATAGCCTCCCTCAGCACAGCATTGTGGCGGTAAAGAGGCATGCAGGTGTAGTCTATTTTTACCTGCATAAGCCTTTATAGATTAACACAGTTTACCAGTCCCTGCTCAGTATTCTCTACACTACCCCAACTCTGAAATTAACCGGATTCCACTTACTTAATCCCTTACTTTTTATATAAACGCATACTGCATTATCTGACTTAATGTCTGAAACCTTTCCAAATAATTTTCCTTTAAAACTTCTTCGAATTGGTATGAAAACATTCCCATGAAAACGATGGCTTCTTTATTGTTGTCGAAAGAGATATTTGCAGCCCGGAGTGTAATTTTTCCCGGTTTTGGAGGAGACAAACTACCTATAAATAAATCCTATGCAATCTCAATTATGTGTGTTTTTTTTCTCTCTTACTATTCCCACACTTTTGATTTCCACTTTAAAAGCGGAGTGATATACTGCTATGATTGGAAATGTTCAATGCACTTCTGGAAGTGGGTGCACTGTCCTGTGCAGATAAGGTTGCTAATGCAAGATCTGTCTCTTCTGAAATAGAAGCCTGACAAACAGCGCTGTCTCTCCCAGACACAGTGGGAGAGGAGTGTGCTCGGATGGAAGCCTTTGAGACCAGCCTTTTTAATATCGGCGCCACTGTAACATCAGTAAGGTGACATTTCAGCAGCACCATCAAGATCCAACGGTGGCCATGCTGCTTCGACAATCAATTATCCATGCATAACATCCCAGCAGTGTGTGCGACATGAATCAGTCCTGGACCAGGCTTCTCCACTGCCTTGATTCTCCAGAAATGGGAGACCTTTCATTCGACCCTTAAGAAAGAGAGAAATGCTCCGTGTGCCGATAAGAGACTGAAGAGACGAGTGTTATAAAAAAAAAACAGGCAAATCAGGACTGATATTTATTTGCATTATCTTGAAAGGAGCTCGAATTATTCCAGTGGCTGTGAATTGTGATCCAGAGCGCACAATGACCGTCTCCGAGCAGCGGCAAAGAAACATTCCTGCCAGTGGACTACGGGGAAGAATGCACATTATCTGCCGCCTAAGGAGGAGGAAATACATTTCACAGAGCGGATCGCTCATATCGCTCTCTGAGAGCAGTTTAGTTGTTATATGATCGTTATCAACATCGCGGCTGCGCACATCCGCAAATAACAGACGCGAATGACGAGTCCTCACTCCAACAGACAGATCGGGGGGGAAATGACGGAGGAGAAAAGATTCCTGCACATTTATCTGCAGCCCCGAGGCCAAAAACCACTGGCAGTGTAATATTACGGCTGATTGCTGTGTATGGCGTTCCCTGTGTTCCACATCTGGTTGTGATTAATGGCAGTAAACGCGACTGTACAGTTAATTATACTGAGACTGACGCTTTGCATGCATTCTACAGTACGTGCAATAAACGTGTAAGTGAAGTCAGCGTCAGAGGACGGAGGCTACTTCCTGAACCCAACGCTTCCCCCTTCATTTCCATCTGTATGCTATCGCCGGGCTGTCAGCGGCCGGATTGGCCTGTAGTTCGCAGGATGAAAGGGAGCGAGATCCTGTTGAGTGAATAATCTCGCCAGTTTACAGAAGAGAGTGGATGTCAACTTGACAGACAGTGAGTAGCGCGCAGATTTGGGATTCACCCGCAATCCCATAGTCCCTTTAAGTCCAGACGTGTGAATGTGAAATCAATAGTACATCCATACAACAGTTTGTTTGCTGGACCCTGAAAAGCTTTGTTATGAAAAGAAGAGTCGTGGATCCTCACCTTGTGGATTGAGGACGCTGTAAAGGGGACCCGTAAACACGGGATTTCAGCATGAAAATCACAATTTTTCTTTTTTTTTTCGTCATAAATGAAAACGTGCACCATTCAAATGCAGCTATTTATCAACACAAAGTAATTTGAAACCAGGATGAATAATTAGGTGCAGCGTTAGTGTTAATACGAAATCTCTTGTGTGTAAAATTCCTAATTATATTCTTTTGAATGGGCTGCTTTTAATTACCATATTCACCTGTGGTGCCTCAAATCAACAGTGTCATAGCCTGAAGACGCAGCGCCCCACGTGAAACCTCCGGACTCTATACATGTCACCCGGCAAGCGCCTCCGCCGCACGCCGCCACGATCTGTATCACAGTCAATAGAGTTCGGTGGCACCTTTACAGATCCGCACACATGTGCATCTGTGTGGACGTGTAACACGGCTGTCTGCTTTGGCACTGCCATCGTGCCCTGCTGTTTATTTGATATGCAAAGGAGCAGCTCCACGGTCTGCGCTAAAGTACTTTACTCCTCACATAACCCAAAGTGGCAGCAGCAGCATCAGGATGAGCTCCAAGAGCGAGGTGGCTCCCTCTCAGTAATTTATAATACACTTAACTCCTCTACCCTGTTGATTGTCTGCATTACCAGGAATCAAACATGAGGCAAAACAAATAAAAATGCCACTTTTTATTCTGGTTTAACGTCGTCGGAAGCACAAGTCTTTCATTACGCTGCTGCTCATTCACTCCGGGGTCTGTGTGGAAACAGAAACAGGGATTACGGTGGCAAAGGAAGAACCCACTTCAAACTGCTTCTGTAAACACCATCAAAGAAAAGTGCCTTAAAAAGCCTGGTTGAGGGAGAGCGGAGGGGAGAGAAATAAACAGAAGGCGTGTGGGTTCAAGTGCAGTTAAACTGAGGCAAGTTGGGCAAAAATTCCCCCAAAATATCGTGATTGAGAAGCATCTCGGGTCCCGGCGGACCTGTTCCTGAGCCTCCGCGGGGACCCTTCACCCTTCAGGGCTTTACCACAGGCCTTGTGAGGAGCGTGTGGACCCGGAGCCCAGCCGGCGGCCCAGCGTTATTAAATGCGCTGCGTGGAGGGCCTGCAGGTAGCGCCCAGGATCAGCAGCGGCAGCGCGAGGGGCCTGTTGGGCTTAAGTGTTTTTTATTAGGATAGATGGAGACCTGAGCTCCATAACAAAGCTTCAGCCTCTCTCTCCCAGACAGGGGCCCGCTCTCCCCTCTCGCTGCACACGGGCCCGTATCAAAACAGCGGCCCCTCTGAAAAACGCCCAGCGCTCCCTTTCTTTTCCGCCCCGCCGTCAAAACACAAACGCGCTACGATGGAATGCCGCAATTTCCTCCATCGCCCGCACCGTTAATTGTTGTCGCAGTTTAAACAAGCGGGCGACAGGGAGGCCGCATGTTCGCTCACGTGTTACATTACACGCGGGTGTTGGACCCTGCGCTACTGTAAGTGTCCGATCTGAAACCCACAGGAAGAAATACCGCGGGGAGCTCCGCCCCTGCTCCATGTTCTGCACACAGTGCTGCAGCGCATTAGAGCCAGCTGGCCCGATGACACAGCTTCCTCCACCAGTTGACGATATGGTGACATGAACATGTGTAGGGCTGCTTTTACACCGCTCACCGTCGACACCAGAACACCGCACGCAGCTGCTCCCGACGCCGTGGAACGTCGGGAGCAGCAGGTCCGAAGCGTCTGGAGCAGCTCCAGAGCCCGAGACGGCCGACGGCGAGCGGCCGGCACACGGAATCGCGTAGCGGTCGCGTCAAATGCGGCAAAAAGCACTTCACGGAGGACTTGACCTCGCCTCGACCCCTTGTTGTGATCGCAGGAATGCTGTGAACCCAGGAAGAAGCCTCCCCATCTGGCTCGCCATCGCTCCAACTGCTGCTGCTGCGTGTGAGAACTCGGCTGGGCACCCGGAGCCACGGAGGGAAGTGGGAATAGGCCTCGGTTAAGAGATCCAGCTGTTTGGCCCTGTGAACCCTGGGAAAGTCTGATGCTGTTTCAATGTATGGTTGATCACCTCACCAGCACATCGGCCCGACTTATAAAAGCCTCCTGAAAATGTAGGGAACAGGTGGAGAGGAAAGTTTGGCAAAGGGCGAAAAGGGCCCAGTGCCAGGTCAGCGCTCGCTGCCAACATTATGTGCTGCTTTGAACCCTCTTGTTTTTTTTAAACACCGCCCCCACCGCTGTAAATCACTTTTATTTTGTTAATTTTTCCACATTCTCCTTTTAAAATATAATCTTTCCTCCTTTAATGTCTCCACCTTTTAAGGCGAGTGCCGTATGTGGCTGAGGCTCCATAGGCAGGTAGATATAAAAAGAACATGAAAACAACATAGTTTCAAAGCCTAATGTGGTGCAATGCGGGTGAGGGCTGTACAGCAGTGTGTATATTGACTCCTCTGTTCTGTAATGTTTCATTGAATAAAACAAACAAGCAGCCTCTCAATCCAGTTTTATCCATAACCTCTGAAATGAGACTTTATGTTTCATACAAACAGCATCTCGGTTACATCAATAATCCTGCAAATGAAATCGATTTCCCCTCCCGCTCTTCCAATTCTGATCACAGCTGGGTTCCCCATATGGAGTATTAATGGGGTGGAGCACCCTGAGCCTGATCTAAAGCTGGAGAATTCTGGGCACACCACAACATCAAATCCCACTGTAATTACCTTCATGCAAACACAGGGGCCCTCTCCAGCACAATATGGGTTGAAGAAATAGGATTTATGTGCATTGTTTCTGATGCTGGAGTTGATCTTGAAAATTGTTTGGTGCAATTTAGCGAGATGCTTAAGGAAGCTGGAGATCACCATCCAAATGTGTTGTTGTGTGGAGGCCAAGGCACCAGTGCTGGGTGGCTTATCTGCATTCCTAACAGGAATCACTCTCTGCTACAAAGCGGCAACGGCTCCACATTAGGTTTTCCATAAATTTAAATGACTGTATAGAGATCACAGATCGTGACAATCGTCCCTCGTCTGTTTACTTAACAAAGCAAAAAAAAAAAATCTCCAGATCGGAGATGAAACTGAATTCTCCCATGCAGATGGCGAAGCAGCTGCTTCTTCCCAATTAGCTTACACGTGTATTCGAGTCCAATTTTGGCACAGTAAATCATATGGCATTTTGTCACTAGATTATGCTATCTGACATAAGGCTATTGTCTTAATTCCCTTAGGCCGTGGTGGAGAAAAATGACTAAACGCACAGAGGGCCCGGCTCTATCCTGCCTTACAGACGTCCCTATCCCATCATGCACACCCCGGCCTTCTCTCTCCAGCAGGTGGGGGTGGTCACGCACCACGCAACACGGTTATGGGTTTAAGTCTGAAATCTACATACTGAAATGACTTCAGCTCTCTCACACAATGCCAAACTTGCTGGGAGTCTGATGAGTTTATTTCATCAATTCCAGAAATGCTGCAGAGAGAGAGGGAGAGAGACGGACACACGGAGAAAGAGACCTGGACAAAATGAGAGGGGAGAGTCTATTTCTACACACAATAGCCTGTGTCTATCATGCCCGCTGTACGTGTGCGTGTGTGTGTGTGTGTGTGTGTGTGCGTGTGTGTGTGTGTGTGTGTGTGTGTGTGTGCGTGTGTGTGTGTGCACCTGCATGCACAGACGTGCGCAGGGAAGTTTGATGTGGATCCTCGCTGCCCTCTGAGTAGCACAGTGACTGCTGTCCATCTGCTCCAGGGTCTCAGGTGTGTGTTATCTCTTCCTCTGCCCCTGGGAACTTTCTACAGATATGCCAGTCAGCCTGAGCTGAACTGCTCTTGTAAATTACTCACTAAACAGCCCTGCCCTGGATTCTGCATTCGGGGGAAAATCAATTATTTGACCCCCCCTTACATTTCACAGTCCATTTTCAGCATGCTGGGGCCAATTACACCCAGCAGAAAGACTACTCTTTATGTCATTCCCACGATGACCTCCATCTTGCAGCTCCACACGGAGCACTGTTAATGCACCAACTACAAGCACTTGTGCCACGAAGGAGCGTGCTAATGCACTGGTTACCCACACTTTAGCCACACCAAGCACACAAATACAGGCGGCTGCGAGGCGGCGCCGCAGCCGCACGGCGCCGGCCGCGGCGTCGCTCAGACCGGGAGGTGATGAGCCCATGTCCAGCGCGCTGAGCGCACGGCGCCGGCGATGTGACAGCCCTAATGAAAGCTGATTACCAGGAGGCATCTATTAATTTGTCCTTAATCATGACAAAGAGAGTCTGTGGCTAACAGCTGTGAAATGGCAGCCGCCGCGCGGAAATGAGGCTCAGGGAAAGGCCGGGGACGAGGGGTTAGGCCCTGCGCTGTCATTAACCGCCTGCCATTGTGTGCGCTCGCTCAGAGCTTAGCTACAGGTAACTCAATAAGATAAGACGGCGCGTACGCTGCCCTGGTCTTTGTGAGAGGCTATTGCCGCGAATCCCGGGCGGCTGAGCACTGAATGGGAGGATATTGGTTTGCATGCTCCGAGCAGGAGTTCTTATGATCCAGGTGAGAAGCTGACAGTAACACATTTAAGCCCTGTTCCTTCATCTGCTGGAGGGAGGCTGAGGGAAAGTCAATCACTGGCTGAACAGGTTGCTGAATAAGGACCCGAGCAGCCTGTTCAAGGAGACACTGCGAGGAAAGGGGGAGCTCAATCAGGCCTTCATTTTTTAATTTAGAGGACTAAACTATAATGTGTTTGCAATTCACCCCGAGTAAAGCGAAAACAAATAGCGACTCAAATGCACTCAGGATTCGTGCAGTAATGAAATCGTCATATTTGAATATTTGCAGCTGTGTCAAACCCTGACGGCGCTGCCTGGGCGGATTGGTGGAGCGACGCTGGGAGGAGGAGGCCCCTCCAACGACGTGCCTGCTAGAGTGGCTAATGTGCTTTATAGGCCCCTTGGGAAGCATTGGGACGGCAGATAATTACAGTGGCTGTCACGAGGCCTGTGATCTGACAACAGCTAGGACTCTTTACAGCACACAGAGACTTGTCGTGTGCCGCGAACAGGCGCCTGTGAGTGTGAAACGGCGTCAGAGGGCGCACGCACGCACGCAGGCGTTAGCGGCTGATTAATGACCAGCCTTTTGCAGGATTACGCCTCATCTTCAGACGATCTGGGTCCCGTTAGCAAACGTATGAGTGCGAGGAGTCAGCTTTTCAGGGTAAAAAGGTTGCGATGGAGACAACGGGACCTGGGTGTGACATGACAAACGAGGCAGAGCGTTTTGTTCGGCTGCGTGTGAATTAATGGGAGGCAAACAGTCACTCACTCTGCTCAGACGCTGAGGAGAGCGCTCATTCAATTAGATGCCGAGCTCTTAAGGTTGCAGCCAGGAGGACGGCGGCTTCGGCCCCGACGACCAGCACACAGTGAACTGATGCAGACTTCTGGCTCGGTTCAAATGCAGCGAACAAGCAGAGGGAGGACGTTAAAGAGTAAAGCTGCAGATGGTTCCTACATGTGTTACAAGGACTCAAATGAAATCTCTATAAAACCAATATAAATATCACAATTAGAAAATTAGAAAACCACATTAATTAGAAATGACTAAAATAGATAAAGTAGAATATTTGCTTTCGTTTTGATAATATTGCTGGCACTGGCTGAAGTCTTCCTATGAGTAAGAAGTGAACTTTTCACAGACTGTAACGTTCCATGTACTGTAAGTACCCAGCACCTTTGTGCATCGTCCATAAACCGGTGGCATCAGGTACATGATATTAAATAAAACAACACAAACCACATAAATTAGATCAGCGTTAGTCATTAAAGGATTCATTAGCGCGGCTAATTACAGACTTTGAATGTGGGAGAGAGCGGCTCACGCTGCGCCGCGTGGCTGCCTGTGTTTTTGTGTGGCGTTCGGTGGGCGTCGGGAGTTTGAGGCTCGGGCGGCGGGGAGCCGAGAGGCAGCGCTGGCCTCACGCTGAGCCTCCTGGTGCTGCCCCCCCTCTCATCCGCGCAGCGACTCTCTCCTCCCCTGCTAAGTTTGCAAAGTCCAATTTTCAGCTAATATGGAGGTCGCAACAGCAGGCGCAGAGGGCGTAGTAGGACATAATGGCTATGGGATTGTAAATATTGGTTTTAGAGAGACACAATTGGAGGGCAAGCGGAGAGAAATTTCCATAGAGTATGTGCTGGCACCATTGGAGGCCTTGGTGCGGGAGAATAGATTTTCCATTCTAGTGTGTCACATTAGATTTTCGGAGGTGCTCAGTGGCAGGTACATGTCATTAGTAACACTTTAGCACAGTAATGAACCTTTTTATTTATCCGGTGCTGCTCTCATGAATGAATAAGGAGCTGCTCCCCAACTGTGCCCAGCCGTGAGGAGCAGACAGAGGAGGCAGGGAGAGAGAGAGGGAGGGAGAGCGAGAGAGAGAGAGAGAGAGAGAGAGAGAGAGAGAGAGAGAGAGAGAGAGAGAGAGAGAGAGTCCAAAGAGGGATGTGGAGCCCTGGGGAATGCTGAGCAGGGTTAAATGATCATTATAGTGACACACACACACACACACACACACACACACACACACACACACACACACACACACACACACACACACACACACACACACACATATGTGTAGAGCTGAGTAGACACACACATGAAGTCTCACAAACACACACACACACACACACACACACGCTCCCCACCTCCACTCCCTGGGGTCCTGATCTGACACTCTATTTACACACACATTTACACAGTCTACTCCCTCCTTTATAAAGCTGACAGGTACTTAAGCGGTACATTACTCCGAGCAGCTCAAGCCTCTTGGCGGTGTAACCAAACTGTCCATTCACTGCTGCCTTGTCTCAGTGTTCATTCAATAATGGCCTCTGAGAAATGTGCCAGTAACGAGCTCTCGCATGTGCTCCGGCCGGGAGCCTGACACTAAGCATCAGGAGGCTTTAAGGCGGCGCGGGCTCATTGGTGGAGGAGGAAAATCTGTCAGGGTCCAGTGGCTCGCGGAGGCTGCGACGCCCAAAGCCTCGGTGGGAGCGCCGCTCTCAACCTGATAGAGTCGCCCGACGCGCTCCTGCTTTTGATACGTTCACCTTTTCCTGCTCTGCATTAGGAATTATTAGTGCAACTCGGCCCCGCGGTGGTTCGAAATCAAGCCGAGCGGCGCTGTCGCCGTTGTTACACAGGTGGCAGAGCACCTCCTCCCGGTGCAGCGGAGCGGGGAGCGCGGCGATGGCTGCGTGGTCAGGGCCCCGTGTCACCCCCAGCGTCCTCAGTGTTCATTTCCCTTTCATCTTGAGTGTGAAATCGCTGCCGGTGCAGCACTGACCTCAGCATTAAGAGGTCAGCTATTGAAATCTGATGTGCGCCTCTCTGGCTGAGGGACTTCAACAGATGGAGGGAAAGAGAGGGAGTGGAGGGAGCGGGGCAGCGTTTAAGAGCCACTCACTGGGACGAGGTGTTTATTATGGCTTCAAAACAGGCTGACCGTCATCATCCTCATCATCAGCGTCGCTCAGGTTTCAGGTTTTCTACAATCTCTAGACAGAAAATGAGTGACTGGAGAACATCCATCATGCAGCTGATGAACGAGGAAACACGGGGGCAGTGAAGGCAACATTGTAGATTCTTCTTTAGGCCGTTTCACGAGGGTTCTTGTTGGTTAAAAGCTGCATTCATTTGCTTGAAACGGGATCTTTTCCTTCCACGCGCTCCCTCCCGCGGACGCGCTCGTCCACCTCCACGCAGACCAACTCCAAAGTTTGCAGCGTTTGGCAGCTCTCTGCCGAGTACTCGCCAGAACTTCCTGCCCCTGTGTGTTTCAAACACAAGGTTCTGCATTTAAAGTCGATTCGACACCTCATCTCACTATGAATCCCCTCCGAAAGCATATGCGATAGGGAGCGTCAGAGAAGTTTGAGGTCTTGTCTCCTATTTCCCATCGGCTACACTTTCATCCCTGTCTCTGCAGCAGACCACCCCCAGCAACCCGGCCCAAATAAGGTGTTCTGCCTTCAGTGCTCTCCTCTCTGAAGAATCTGAGGAGTTCAGCGTCTGCCGAAACTTTGGATCTCAAACACAAACATCTTTTATTCAAAGGGTGTCTGTAATCACAAATAAATAGCATTTCTGGCGATGAGCACAAGGCACAAGAGAGAGAGGCGCCTATCTCAGGAGCAGATAACTGCTAGATATGATTCCTTAGATAAGGAGCAGTAATTTGGCTTTTAGAGATAGCTCCGGGGGCCGCTGTGCCGAGCTGCGCTGATTTGCTGTGTGTATGGGAGGTTGTTTTTTTCCACATTTTTATCTCTCCTGTTGAAGAGCTTTTCATCTCGGATGATTTTCTGTCTTTTTTATGTATTTCCCCAGAAGGTGAGATCACAAACCCACAGAAGGCAGAGTGGCATGTTTTAAAGCGATGGACAAAATACAAATATTTGAAAATGTATTTCATGGTAATTATGTCAGGTTTCATGGCCTTGGCACAGTACTGAGGCACAGCCTGGATGCCTTAATTTGTATAGAAATTGTAATCATTTGTTCATTTCAAGGTGAAAATTGCATTTTTTAATTTAAATTGTATCCTGCGTGATAGGCTATTATCTAGAAAAATTGTCTCTGTGTATGGGGGTCTATGCCCTGCCGTCACGCCTGTTACCAACCCACTTCTCCTGAGAAAGGGCTTATATATGAATCTCCTGACTGAATGCACCCAGCTTGTTCTTCACTGAGGGCCGTCACCGCGCTCATTTCCATTTTTGTTATTAATATTAATTAGTTTGAGAGCACGGCACAGATTTTAAATGTAAATCAAGCTTCGGCTTCCCAGTGATTTTTATCTGACTCAGATTTCTTAGATTTACAACTTTACTTGGACCGTTCCCTCCTCCTTTGGTGTTTTGCCGGCTATTTGTGCCACACGTGCGCAAAAAACTTGCACGTTATAGTGAAACTGATCAAACGCTATATAGTTAAAAGAATTTACAATTGGGGGAAAGTCACTGGCGACTTTAAGCTACGACAATACCCTATTTGAGCTCCTGCTTTTTACTTATACATGACAGATTAGCTATCTGTAATACCTGAGAGGGGTAACCGTGAAATCCAAAACACCTAAAATGTTCTGAAAATAAGATTTTCTCCCTATGCTAAACACACAGTGGGGTAGAAGATGTATGCGCACCAGGCTGTGTCTGCGTCTGTGTCTGTGTCAGTGGGATCCTTGAGGTGACGAGCACAAAGCTGAGGCTCAGGTACACGGCGTATGCTGGCATAATTACAGGATTTGGAGGATTATTATACTGTAAGTGCTTTCAAGGCGACAGCTGGGAGCTCTTTACTTCCTGTGACACATAAGCTTGAAGAATAAAACCAAGACCCCCAGAGCATCTCTTAATCATTTCTTAGCATACCTGCACACGGCTCTGAACTCTCTTTCTGAAGACAGATTTGTAAAATTAGAATATAATTATCATATCTGCTATAAATCATTCTAAAGTCGTGTTTTCTAATACATATTTTCTTCAAAATGGAGACATTTTGGCCTATTTTCCTTCACTGAATCCCCCCACCGGCTGTTCTACCTTGCTCCTTAAGGCTTCCCTGGCTTCTCAGCAGCCTCGCAGTACGGTCAGGTTGAGGAGCCTGGTCCAAAATTAGATGTGAATCTGAGCCTCTATTCCATGGCGCATTCTGAAAAGTGAGTATGACCGGGCTGAGGCTGTGTGACTTCTCTATCGGTGCCTCCTGAGCGATAGGGCCTCCTGGTCTCTACAGCGAGGCTCAGGACTTTCATTTCCATCCCTGTGATCTAAACAAACCCATTACAGCCCGAGATTCATGCACAGGGGCAGTGCGCAGGCCCTGGGCCTGAGGACACAGCCCCACAGCTAAGCCACCGTGGCACAGAGCCACCTTCAATGGCCGCATGTCCGTATAGAGAGGGGAGAGGAGGAATGGAGCGCCCGGGCCCCTGCACTTTATCTAAACCATTCCAGAGAGGCGAGCGGAATCGGCTCTTGTGGGCTATGTTTATCCTCTGCTCCTGTAGTCAATCAATTAGGGGATCAAAGGAGGAGATGAGGGAAGTGTCACATAGCTCTCCCACACAGCCGTGCCTGAGCTGCCACCTCGTCCACTCTGAGTGACAGCGGACCGGAGGGAGGCAAAACTCCGGGGCCGGCACCTCGGGAGACAAGTTGGAGAAAAGGGGACAAGCGCAGCACATGCCAAGGTCTAATCTGGACAACCAGAACATAAACTTTTAGAGGAATATATGAGGGATGACACCCAGCAGGCAGAGCGCCACCAGCAGCCACTACGTCGAGGACTTCGTCTCAGGGTGAACTCGTACGGAAAATATGCTTTGAAATCCATTAAGTAATTGACCCTGTTTCTGCCTCATTGACATGCTTCCCCACAAACGCACTGTTGGAATTAGACAATGGCGAGAATTCCCATTTGCATCGAACCGAACCGAGGATTGACGATACGATGCGGCGATAGCGCTGGAGCTGTGGTTGATCGGAATCTGTACATCTAAAGGGAGAACTCAAGATTCTGCATGTGTTTCAACTCGCTGTGCTGTTCAAGGCCTTCACATATTTATTAGGGAATGAAACACGGGCCACACTTCAGGAAACGACATGTTTCATTTTGCCTCGCATGTGTCTTCGAACACGGCAACGTTGTAGTTTCTGCCTTTAATTAGTGTCATTTATTTGCATGAACAGCAGGCGCCGGTTGTAAAGTGTGATTTGCTGCCTTCGCTCTGGATTATGTGGCGTTTACAGCGTCAGTGGCTTCAGTCCTCGCCGGCGTGTTGAACATAGCCCCGCATTCCCCCAGCACGGCTGAGGCTGGCGAGTGAACGCGCCCCACTGGCCTGATGTGTAACGTAAAGCTTCCTCCCCACTTCCTCTGCGTTCACACCGTAGCACAACATTCCCGTTCATAAGAAAGGAGAACTTCAGCTCCAACTCAGTCTGGTTTGTCTGAGCCTTCGCTCCCTCATCACCAGCGCTGACTATAGGCTATAGTACACACATACATTCCATTCATGAGTATTTATATAATTATAAACACATTTTTATTCCAATGGGCATAAAAACATAATTTTTAATATTTAATTTAATGCTGATTCTCAGTATTTTCAATATAGGAATGATAAATTCTGACTCATATAGAATGGATGAAAGCAGCACATTTGATGTAAAGCTGAATATAGAGATTATCTGGCATTTATGCAATAAATGATTAATTCTTTTTTTTCTAATTTCAAAGTGTTCTGAAGCCACTGACTGTGTACAATGTATATAAGCAAAAAGACACAAAGGGGCAGAAATCAGTTTTGGATCTTTAATTGATAACAGTTAAGCCAGTGTTACAGTAAACACACCAACAGGCTGAAGGTAGTAAATACCAATACAAGTTTCCCACTACTCTAATACTTCATACAGCAGAATAAATTATACCATGATAATATACACACATGCGGAACAGAAGAAGGAGCAAAGCAAAGCACAGATGTCAGAAAGCAACTAAACAGTTTAAGGGTCAAAGAGACAGGAAGGGGATGTTTTAAATATCCAAATGTTTATTGACGCAAGTGTTAGAAATGGGTTTGATACACTAAAGACAATCCTAAAATTCCTCCTTTTTAAAATATACATGAGTGAGGCGTCTAAGCAGAGCACCTGGAGCTGCTGCCGTTCAGTGCGGAGTCAGTGTCACTTTGACTTCTGCTGAAGTCTTATTGGTCCACCTTTCAAACGTGGCTCCAGTCAGTTTGCCAGAGCAGAGAGGCTGCGTTCACCAGCTTCGTCATCATCATCATCATCGTCGTCGAGCTGAGCTGAGCTGAGCTGCTGCCTCAGGAGTTCAGGCGCGTCGCGTCCACGGCCCAGTCCGCTCGGTGAGACCGGGTGATCAGAACCACCCGTCAAGCGTCTGACTGTGTTTCATCCAGCCACCGTTTCAAATATACAGCGTGGTCCTTTCCTTTTCCATCGAGCTCACTTGGATCCTTTTTCAAATGATTTCAACTGTACTATTTTTTATGGAATTTATACTTTACTAATTTATACAAATTCATTTCTTACCTGGGCCCAAAACAGAAAAAGAACTTTTGGTCGAAACAGATAAACCAATTAAATACAATTAAAACCAACAAAAACAAGCCAGTTAAGGAAACTCAAATCAAACATTTACTTCCACAGATCCTCGCTTACCTACCACTCAACATAGTTTTGTTTTAGTATAAAACATACTCTTTATAAACAAACAATACACAATCTGCTCCAGCTACTGTACAGGTTTCAGTTTTTAAAGGCGACTAAGGACCAAATTCTGTCTTGAGATAAAGTTAACAGCTCTATGTACATCATCAATATCACACTGATGCCAATGAGAAAAAAACAAAACTAACGTCTCAAGGGGTCGGCTGGTCCTGGATCGTGTCAAGTCAACTATGAGTGCTATACAAATGTGTCATATTCACTATTCTTTAAATGTTTTTCTTCTTTTTGTACAGCTCTGTGAGTTCGTCCGAGTGGAGGATTAGAGGGGCTCCGGTCCAAACCAAAGAGGGGGGGGGGGGCTGTTACCTGTGCCCTTTCACTGGTGACTGGATTATGTGATTTTCCAGAGTGCATATGAACGGCACAGCTTGTGGACTTTTTAATCTCATAACAGAAAGCGCTGGAATGTTCATAGTATATTTGTAAATGGAGCCTGAGGAATGTTAGGGAGGAATGCTCATGTGGTCCCAACGCAGAAACCCGGCGGCACCCGAGGAAGGTGTGTGGACACATTGTGCTAATTGACGTAGAAAAGCTGCAGTTGTGTCTTGTAATGGGAAGGGTCACTGTGAATTAGCTTTGACATTATATCTGTGTGATTTAATCTGCTTTACACTGTTTAAGTCGCACAGGATTCACAGGCAGATGGGATTTGGGAGAAGCAGAAGGGGGAGGAGTTGAGTTAGCCCTCTTTGGCAAGGTCCATATTTCTAAACAAAATACATTAATTTCCCCAATCCTGTTTTTGCAAACAATGCCCCCCTCCCCACGGACTGCGGCTAACGATGGGATGGAGGTTAGAAGGGGAAAGCTACTGGCGGCCAAAACGCTGCTTAAATTCCCTGCAGAATCCATCCAGCCAGACTTCCCACAGAGTGGCCAAGTTCTTTTGGAATGTCAAGATGAGTATGAAAGTGGGAAGGTCAAACCACTCACGAACATTAGAGCTCAGGGAACAGGCAGAGGAACAGCAGCTTGGAAAACAATCATCCTCTCCCGTGTGACTGTGCCAACACACAAACATGCACACGCACACAGACGCTCGCTCCCACAGTGTCCCAGTCATTCACTGCGTTACACACCAACACATCTAACAGCGAGAAGAGATATGAATGGAATCAAAGAACAACATAAATCACATTAACCATAATCATATAACAGCAACAGTAATAGGAACAATATCAAAAAGGAACAAGAAGAAGAGTCGCTCGAGTGATATTGGCTTTTTTAACTACTATGAACAGCAAGGTCAAAGTACATGTTATTGATGGCTCTAAATGTGTGCTGGACCGCAGCCATGACAAAGACAAACCCGGGCCAAGTCGGCCGACCCGCTGTAGGTCGGCCGAGGTCCTGTCTGGCCCTCTGAGCGAAACAAAACAGGGTTTGGGGCCGGGGCAGGAGGAAGGGACGCCCGCAAATTGCCCGGTGGCCTGAAAAGTTTAGTTCCGTTTCCAGGAGGGCCCCGTCGCACCCGGCAAGCCTCGCTCCCACGCGCCGCGCGTCCGTCCACCGGCGCCGCCGCCGCCGCCGGGCTTTGGGGCGAGCTGGACGTGGAGTCCAGGCGCGATGAAGCACGACGGAAGGCGGCGGGGGGCGAGCAGAGAGGCCCGGGGGCGGGGCCGGGGGCGGGGTCCTCAGTAGGCCTGTCCCGTCTCCACCTGCAGCAGCCCCAGCACGGCCGAGTGGTCCCCGAGCTTCATCCTCCGCTGGGTGGACAGGCTCACGTTCTTAGCCAGGTAGTCGACAGCTGCTGCACAGGCGACAGAAGGGAAAAAAAACACACGCCGGCGTCAGACAGGTGGTGGATTCCTGACACACGTGTCCCATTCACTCTCCTTCACTCCTCTGATTAAGGCTGAAATAAGTTGTGGCAGAAGCGAGCGAGCGAAATGGAAAAACAATTCACACACAGGGAGTGAAAGATAACAACCCCTCCCCTGTCCCTTGTCTGGGGTTGGCACGCTGCTGGCACGGAGCACGTGCATCCTGGTGAAGTCTCCATGCTGTCACTCACACGGGTCCCCATGTGTGTTCTATGTGCCAGTCTTCATTACACTTGGCATCTCTGATTTCATGCCCTCCACACTCCACATGGCCGATCATTTTCATCCTCAGACAGCAGCTCTCTCCCCTCTCCTCCATTCATTACCCATCCACTGTGCTCAATCACCATCTTAATTAACCTCACATCAGCTCACATCCGCACTGCCATCACTTTCTTGCTGCGAACAAAACGCTCGCGTGCGTCCGGGCACAAAAAAGCATCTGAATTCGCCAAAGATCACTATTAGGATGTGCTGGTAAACACAAACAAATGTGGCCTAGCTGGTGCAGGCGCGTTGAGGAAGTGGGCTTCATTTTACCACTCATGAATGGCTGTGACAGCATCAGTCAATTATGCTAATCTAATAAGGCAAACTCTTTCCCTGCCCTCAGGGTGCGCGCATGTGTGTGTGTGATGGAGCTGAGAGAAAGAAGGAGAAACAGAGGTGGGCAAAAGGACACTGTGGCCCCGAGGGGGTGCCGTTCTTTGAAGTGGCCCTCTCTTTCCCATCCAAGTGGAGTGGGGTGTGACTAAGGCAGCTCTATGGAACGGTGGTCGCAGGGTGAGGGTGCTGGTGGTAATGGGAAAGGGGGGGCTTTATCAAGAGCACGTGTCTGCTTCCACCCACCAGAGTGCAAAGGTCAGAATTCTCCTTCCTGGGTGTTTCGAATTTTTAAACAACTAAAAGGAGGTCACGAAGAATTCACCCACTGATGGAGGATGCACAAAAAGAAAAAAAACATGCTGACATTGGCATCCTGAGCGTTTGTGGGGTTTACTCACTCTGTCCGTACTGGCTGTACTGGTAGCCTGCGGTGACGGGGTCCACGCTGTAGCTGGTGGCGCTGTAGGTGGGGGGACAGTAGGACTGGGAGGAAGCCAAGCTGTCCACGCTCTTGATGGTGTCCGAGCGCTGGCTGCAGCTGGCTGAGATGGGGTTGGAGCTCTCCAGGCTGCTGTGCAGGGGGGAAATGGAAAAGTCGTGCTGGGGCTGGGAGGGTACAGCACTGGGGTTGCTCAGGATACTCATCACCTGGGGGGGGAAAGGGGAATGGAGGATGTTAACATTTGGAAAATTGAGGATCAAAGCGATGACAGAGTTGAGGGAAAGTACTTTTTCCTGCAAATATAGTGCCATCCTAGCACTTCACGGTAAAGATGCCAATAGAAATATACAATTTCAACTTCGAAATAGGGAAAGGGAAAAACTTCCCCCATCTTTTTTTTTTTTAGGCAGGGGATAGGATACAAGAAGAGTGAGGAGAGTGATGAGGTTAAAAATGGAGAAAGGGAACAAGAGCGACTGTTTCCATTAGCTGGCACTGCCAGTTAGTGTTCTGCTGTGGGACAGAAGGGTCCCAGGGTGATAATAGAACCACCATTCGTGCCAGACAGCCCCTGTCCCGGAGCCCGAGGCCTGAGCTCAAGCCTACAGCACAACAAGCACCAAGGGAGTCCCTAATCCCTCGCCCCTAGCCTACCCATCTCATGAATAGTAATAGTGTTGGAACTGGTAAATGATCACTTCAGATCCCCACACAAAGTAGGTTCCACCGACCTTAGTGAGGGGCCCACTGATACCGCAGGTCGGGGCTCGCCTCAATATTACAGTGTGTATATTATTCACAGTGCATAAAAGCTTCCAATTCAATATTCTAGATTAATGTAATAGCATGTGACAGTCGTCAGAAGAAGGTCTCGAAATATGTTAAAATGGAAGAGATTACCTCTAGTGCTCCTCCAGTGTGAAGCTCAGCGCCCCAGAACACTGTGGAGAATTTTGTTTTCTTATTTCTTTAAGTGAAAAGGGGAACGAGGAGCGCATGTGGGGGAGCGGGAGGAGGGGGGGGGGGGGGGGGGGGGGGGGGGGGGGGTGGGGGGGGGGTCTGAAAAAAAAGGAACTGTCCCACACATGCTTCCCTCCTGTAGCAGGAAAGTCTCCCATTCAACATCAGGTTCATGTTGAGCTCTGCTATGCTGCACTGGCCTTTGGCCCCTCGGCTGCTAAACCAATTAGCCCATCATAGAGGGCGATTCACACGCAGACATGTGTTCCAATGCCTGCGCGCGTGCATCCGACGCGACCGCGGAGGGTCCACAAACAACGCACCCGGCCAGGACGATCCCACAGAGGGAAAATTAACCCCACGCTGCAAATTAATCATATCTTTAGAAAAGGTCTCCCAGGAAATACGAAGCAGTCGGAGCCCATCAGAAACATAAAGGCTGGTTAGTCGTTTCCACATGTTAATTCTATCAGCGTGGAAACCCCCGCCATCCCATCCACATCTGCGGACAGAGCATGTGACATGTATCCATAAGAGGGAGATTCATGGCCCTCTTCATGCTGGACACATGTGATGCTCGCTTACATATGGAGCCGAGCTGCGCGCTGAAGAGGACGCCCAGAGTGATGATGGTGGGAGCTTGTTAAGTGTCCAGAGAGAGGGAGCCGGAGGGCAAATATCCATTTTAGTCAATGGTTAATTGAAGCTTGATTACATGGCTTCCCTCTAAAAAAGAATAGCCAGCAATTGGCTTGATTATTATCCCCGCTCATGAAAGTTCTTCAAAAGAAAATGGCTCCTTATCGTTGACATTGTTGCAGTTTTGCTATTTTAGTGAATTAATAAGGGTCGGGTGCGTCCGTCGCATGAGCGGATGTGGATCTCCTTCAGACACCCTTCCCAAAGACGGAGGATTCTGTCTTAATGACTTAAGATTTGCTAGAGGGAAAAAGGTAAGCTCCTCTGGAGTAATAGGTTCTTCTCCAACTTGGTGTCATTTGTATTTTGTGCTCACACTGAATAAAATCAATGAAGCCTCACCGACCCACGTCCTCGGTTACAGATGGAGGTCAACTAATCTCTCAGGTGCCAGTCTGAGAGTGAGAGACACAGGCCCACACTCAGGGGACGTCTGTTCACGCATCTTGTGTTATGCACGGATCAGCTTTAAATGCAGCGTTTTGCTACTCTGATGTCCTCATAAATATCCCTTATTTCACTTTCAAGTGTTAAACGATATTTAGCCGCGAGAGCCTGTAAAACATTTGCAGCGTTCTAACGTCACATACTGCTTTGTAAAACAAAACTTCATAGATTATGAACTCAGGCGAGAGTCGGGAAGTCACGGCCAGGATTAATATTCCCAGAGAGGAATAATGCGCTTGTTGTTAGATTGTTTTACATATAAAAAGCCACACGACGACACGATGACGATGTGATATCACTTGAGAAGGTTCACGCCGAAGCGTTCTTTGAGTTTCACCAGCACGCAGCAGAAACTGAGGCTGCACATCAGTACAAGCGGTAAAAGTGCGTCGTCTGAACGAGCGGAGGCAAACAGCCACAGCATTTTTCCGGACGTACTTGCTCGCTGCTTCTCTCCGGCTCTCTCGCTTCCCTCCCCTTCCTCTCCTCCCAGGCCCCACTTCCCTCGCTTTCCTCGCATACGGCGTCTCAGCAGCCCAGAGTTCGTTTGTTGTTCCACGTTGTGTGAGTGCTGGTTTGGGAGATAATGTGAGCCAGGACCTAGTTTAAAGGACAATGCTCCGGGGCATCCCCCCCCCCCTCTCCTTCTCCCTTTTCCACTCTACAGATAGATTACTTTATAAATAATAATAAAAAAGTAATTAATTCTCTCAACTTCTGAGCCCTCCAGCCTGTGGCGAAGTGAATGGCGAAGTGTAAATTGATACAATGTGCATCCTTTCAGATAAATAAATAGCAGACTTGAGACACAAAAAAGGCCCTTTCATACCTCCTTAATTTCTTCAACAGACAAATTACATTTTTTTTTGTCTGTGTGAATGTTTGACGAGTTGTTCTTTGTTGGATTTCCAGAATAAAACAACAGCAGACACAGTGCGAGGAAAAACACTGGGAGTGATACAAAAATATAATAATAATAATAATAAAACAGGGGGGAAAAAAAGCAGAGAGTCAACATGAAACTACATATGCTCTGAAAATGTGTTGCTGTTATTTCACTTTGGCGAATAATTGAATAATCTAATCTCTTGTGCAGCACTGAAACATGTGACAGTTACTGTTTTTTACTGTGTTTTTTTGTACTAAACACTATAACCTTACAATCATATTGCAACTTTAAGCCCTAGTTCAAGGACAATCAACCCCTCCCCCATTCAGTGAAAACATCACAAATTCGAGTGCAAAGAGAAGATATGGGATGCTGTCGATGCGATAGCCTAGAACACAGGTGAGGGGGCAAAGAGAAGAGAAAGTGGTACACAGTGAGTGCGAGGGAAGTGGAGGCTTTGGGAAGTACAAAGACTCCTGTAGGACTGTGCTGGCCTGAGGGCTAGCCTGCCTGGAGAGCTGATAGGAGCCCCTTCTGTTCCGTTCCTAGCGCCAGCGCCAACACACCCCGCTCCACAAATACTCTTAATCTGCGCAAGACTGGATTAGTTCCTCTGTCACCGATAGCTCCCCGTTCTGCCCAAAATCAAAATGCCCCCAAGATGTACCTTTAAGTTAGGCAGAGGTCACAGGGGCAGACGGGGAGAAATGAGCACTCCAAATGTCTGTAAGTTATCTGAGTGGTGCAGAATAGCATCTTGCACCTTAGCAGATCTGCCTGACTGATACTCGCTTCAGCGGAGGATGATTAAAGATCCACAGTGATGACACTGAATTTCAGATCAATATTTGAAGGCCAGTCCCGAGGCCACGATTACAGGAAGAGAATACTGTTTAATTCTGTGACCCGGGAGTCACGCAAGTTCAGTGTACCGAAAGAATCTGAGTTTGAAAACAAAATATTTCATATAGGCTGCTGTCAGATAAAGGAGAAAGTATGCAGACAGGTCACTGCTTAAAAAATCAGCATCGAGCATCTAATGAGAAAATGAAACAAACAACCAAACAAAAAGCAAAAACGAAGGTAGTAAATAACAATATCAGGACCCCCTCCCTCCCCCTCCAAGTCAGTCGACTCCTGCTCCCACAGTGTCCCACCCTTCCCCCATCCTTCACATGAGAGGGCCGGCCCAGCGGGCAGCTAGGCCCCTCATCTGAGCAGACAAAATGACTATTTAAAAATAACAGTGATTGCATAAATTGAATTAAAGCGTTTTGGTCACGGTGGAGGTGGCGTGAGGGGTGGTGTGGGGCCGCAGCAGACAGCCAGGGCGGTGGCAGGCAGCAGATGACGGGCTCTGGCCTGTGCGCCACTGTGTTAATTGGCCGCTGCACATTAATAAAAACTGAAAAGTGTCTTCTTCCACCATCGCCACAGGACGAAGAGAGAGAGGCAGGGGGAGACAGGAAGGGAGGACGGGTGGGGGCTCGGGGCGTGGGGGGGGAGACGTGGGCCTTTGAAGAGTACGGCGCGTGTGGGGGGTAGGGGTGGGGCACTAATTGTGTTCAATTAAGTGGCTGATTGGCACTGACAGAATCTGGGCACTGACAAGTCAGGCACAGATGAGGACGATTAGCGGGCAGTGGAACAAGCTGTCACTCCTCACAGCATGTTAGCCGTCCGATGCCTTTGTCATGTCTGATGCATAACAGGGAGTGGAAATGCAATAAAATTAATATTTATTTTAACGTAATTGAGCTAAATCTAGTCCAGGTGCTGGCTCTATGACGGCGACTCAAGCGAGAAGAGCGTTTCCTTCCAACTTAACATCTCGCAGTATAAGCTGTGAACGTGGCCCTGCACTAACCAGAGGTTAATGTGTCGTCTATTGGGCTGCAATTGGAGAACGTGAGGGGAGCAATTCTCTATTCTCTGCTGGTGATATGCTTGAGTAACAATGGGATGGATTCAGCCACTGGAAACAAGACGGGCCCCTTTAAAGGGCGCGCACACACACACACACACACACACACACACACACACACACACACACACACACACACACACACACACACACACACACACACACACACCGACGCCTCTTCCAAATTAAACGGCAGATTTTCTGATTCCAGCAGGATGGTTTCAGAGAGGCAGGCTCTGTATGTGTGTGAGGGCGCAGCTCCAGCAGGAAAGTGAGGCGGATCGAGGGAGTGGAGGAGAAAAGGAGGAGGAAGAGGAGGAAGAGGAGGAGGCTGTTTGCTAAAAACAGCAGGGGCCAGGTCTAGTGAAAAATGTCAGGTCAAATTGTTCTTGACAGTGTTAATATCTGCACCTCATAGTCATAATTACATGTAAATAAATAGTGAAATAGCTCTCAGCTGGAGACTGAGCTGCTGCATGAGAAACCAGCTGAGGACCCACCACCTCCCATATTTTCACCTTATTGTCAGGAGGAAGAAAGGAGCAGACAGTGCAGTGAAGCATGCTGGCAACACACAGTCCTATTTCTATCTTTTTATTTTACAAAGGCGAGGAAAAGTTGGAGCAGTCGATTTATTTGGAAAGGATGCACGAGGAAGAGACCACAGTCAGCGCAGAGAGTGGAGAAACAAATGAGGGGCACGCAGGAATAGACACGGGGAAGGAAGGACAGAATGAGAAAGTGTGGGTGAGAAAAAAGTCAGAGAGCGTATTAATCATAGCTATGCACCTGTCAGAGTGGCATCTGGAACTAACAGGAACCGCATGCGGCTAGAAAACATCCCAAAACGAACTCAAAGCAGGACAGGTTCACTCCAGACCTCCTTCTGCCTCAGCCACTACGTAACCCCTGCACCCTGACCTCTGACCCCAACAACAAAGGTCAAGAGGAAGGCCGCAAAGGCAGTTCACCTGCCTGCTATTATTATTAGTATCATCATTATTATTACTACTACAGTGTAAGTCACCTTCACATGCGTATTGTGCAGGGCAGGAAATCTCTCTGCACATGAGCGTATGACACAGTGTGTGCATGTGTGTAATAGGTATTTTAGATAGGATCGATGTCTGTGCCTATACTTTAATAAAGGCAGTGCCACTCTCCACCTTATAGGCATTTCAACTGCGTGGGACACACAGCATGTGAATCAGTCTCAGTCATTTTCCCTCTTAAATCCCCATCTTCTAGGATTTACTGAAATTCATATTGGCTGCCTCTGCAAGATAAATGTAAATCACATTCCCTTATATTTACTATTTATCAGGATGCAGCAGCTCACTTTCAGCAGGAAATATCTCTCACCCGCACACAAACACCCTTGCATTTAAATAGCATTTTTATTGTCCGCCATAGCCTTTCATCTGGGCGTAGGGAGAAGAGCTGCCTCTCCAGGGGAGAGAGTTGGAGCAAGAGAGGAAGGTGGGGAGAGAGAGCAAAGCACTATTGGCAAGGCATCATGGGATGACAAAATGCCAGATAGAGGGAAGGAAGGTTGGTAGGTGAAAAATAGATTATGAATACATAAAGCTTCGACCAAAAATATTTTGGAATGAACAAGGAAAAAAATGGCTTCACTTGGGTTGTCGACAGATAATGAAGGCCGAGGGAGCAACAAATGGCCCAAGTACACAGGTGAGTGTAAGACTGCAGCATCGTCTCAAAACGAGACGATTCCTCGGTTCTGCCCAGAGTCACAAGCTCCTGGAGCAGGCTGTTCATGATGTCAGCCCATGCAGATGGAACTGTGTCACACACGGGGCGCGGAGGTAGAGTTCTGGTGTCACACGCACGGAATCTTCGCTCGGAGTTCAAAAGTGTTGCAAAACAACAGCAAAGACTAATAATCTGTGCAGAAACAGTATAGCCAGTGGATATGATTTACAGTCCCTGGATTTTCTTGGCAGCTGCCAACAGCAGGACTCTTTTTTTCAGAAAGCCTCTTGCATCTTTTTTTATACTTGCCAAATTGAAACAGTATTTGTTTTAATGGGAGTTCTAATTAACCAGTATGTATTCCCCCTCTCGCTCTGCGAGTGGCTGAGCTGTGAATGCAGGCTATGTGCTCATCCCCTTTGATTTGTTGTCAGTGGAGCCTGCCAGCTGACACAGTGCCCGGTGAGAGGCTTAATGCCCAAGTTTTAATAATGTGGGGGACTACATGAGTCTCCCCCTCTCATTGGTATTCAGGTGCAGAATAGCTTGTTAGAAGTCAGGGAGGGAGGCGGAATGAAGCCAGAGCTCCAGATTGTTCCGTACATTTACCCCTCTCTCTCTCTCTCTCTTTTTTTTTGGCAACGGCAGAGCTTGCTTCTTAAAAATAATTCATCCCGTTTTTAAAAGAAGCGTCTGTGCTAGCTAATGGAAGAGCAGCAGCACAGTTTGGAGTCTCCCCTGGCTTATCTCTCTCAGACAGTTGTGGGGAGTCGCTGGTGAGCATGGTGTCAGCGTGCGTGGTGCGGTGCAGCGCGGCGCGGGCAGGCAGGCAGGCCTGGGGACACAGATCAAAGGGAGGCAGGGGTGAGAGCCGCTCTGCCTCTGATCCCGCGTACGTGCGCGCGCGCGTGTGTGTGTGTGTGTGTGTGTGTGTGTGTGTGTGTGTGTGTGTGTGTGTGTGTGCGCGTGTGCGTGTGCGTGAGCGGAGGCCCGGCCCACTCACACAGCCCAAAGGCCCTCCTCACACACACACACACACACACACACGCACACACACATCCTTGTCATACCAAAACACACAACACTTCCACAAAACTGCAAAACAGAAAAAAGTTCCTCGCAAAACTTCGAAAACTTCCCCCATCAAAACAACCGTCATCCAACAAACGGACGGCGCGGCGACGCTGCTGACTCCTGATCAACAACGCGCAGTTTAAATGGGTTTCGTTCTTCCCTGATGTCATTATTTTAAGACATTCCTCACACAATCTCTGGCACCGAGCTCCTCTTGCGCGGCGTTAGCGCTACAGTGCGGTGCAGTTGTTTTCTTTCCTCTCCCAGCAGGTGTCCCTGTCATGCAATAATGAGGAAGTCGGCCCAACTGTCTCGCTACAATCGCAATGCCCACGAAGGCCGCTTCAAAGAATCGTTTCAAAAGTATCTAAAGGGCTCTTTTGAGTTTTGTTGAATATATACAACGCTGTTAAAAGATGACAGTGTGTTGGCTGCGAAAGCAAACCATCTCTGGGTCCAAAGCAAATATTGTTTTTTTTGTTTTGCAGTCAGAGGATGAGAGTTGATGAATTGTAGGCACCGTGATGGCTATTCAAGACAAAGGCCTCTTTCAGTCAAAATGCATATATTAAAAAGCATCGAGCCTCAAGTAAAAAGGCAAACGTGCGCTTAAATCTGCAGGCAAAGATGCTGAACACACAGGAACCCGTCCTCCGTGCCCTTGCTCTTCCTCTCCAACGCCTGCTGTGCGGCTAAATGAAACGGGACCAGCAACACAACACACTTGTGCTTCCGTACTTTTTTTTTTTGCCCAACCATGCGCGGCTTTACTCGCGCCACCTCTAATACACGGCCTGCCTCAACCAGCCAAACATGTTGAGTATCCCACAATGACAGCGACCAGTTTGAGTGCGGATGGCTTTTCCACCGCCAGTAATGGGAAAATGTGCGCTGTCTGGATAGGTTATGGGATTGGGATGGACGCGAGCTCCTGTCGGGACCGCTGAACGCTGCAGGATTCCATTACAGACTTGGCACCTCTCCACCGCAGCCCATTTACTGGGAATCAGAGAATTTTTGTCAATCTTTACAGCAACCACTAGGCCATCAATGCCAGACACTCGAAGAAATAACTCTCACATACCAATGCGCATGCATATCTCCTGCAAACAGATGCTGTCTGTAACTTACAATATCAAATTTTCATTTCCATCTCGATAGAAAGTGCCTTTGTGTTGCGTTTTTTTTTTTTCATCAGAGCGAAGTGAAAACAGGAGAGGAAAAACACGCTGTGAGTGATGAAAAACAAACTCAGAGGTGTCGAATGGACGTCGATATGAATAAATTTCGCCTAAATGCAAGCAGAAGCATAACAAGGTTTGATGTGGACAAGGTGAGAGGAGTGCGGGCATTGTTGCGCATGTTGCGGGTACGAAGCCAGAGGACGGGAGCGATAGGAGCTGCCCGGCCCAGCAGGACGCTGCACCGCAGAGTGAACTCTGATTCCCCTGTCAGTGGGAGCATTCATCTCCATGCTGAGAGACTGATAGGAATGCCACACAACATTCTGCATGCGTCCACTACATTTCAATTCTGTGCAGCGCAGACACGGCGTGACACATCAAAACATCCCCACCACATGCGTTTGCCCCGTGTCCCAAAAATGAAAAACAAAAATAAATAAATGAATAAAAAACACTGCATTTCAGGTGGGTTATGGCGATGACTTTAATCAAACCCACTGGTTAGAGTAATTGAATATTGAAAATCCATGCTGTACAGTTGCCCAAAGGATCCTGTCCTAATCCTCACTATGACAGGAAATGTTTAATATCCCAACACATTCTTGAATGCCTGTGAAGAGGGAGAGAAAGAGACAGTGCACCCCATGCCAGTATTAGAGAGAGCCATTAATGAAAAAAAGCCTCCATGTTCCTGGTGTTTTTCTGCAGGTTTGCAGTGAGAGCATTAGCAGTTAAAGCCCCTGTGCCACGATTAACAATCAAACACGCTGTGAGCCTCCATGTTATCCTCCGTCGCTCCAGCAGGAGAGAAAATCTCTTTTTTGTCACAAAATCCTTAATTCTTTCTTCTCTGAAGAAAGAGGGTAATACCAAGAATGTTTCCAATCTGCTTTGAGAAATATTTGAAGAAAAAAACTCCCAATAAAACACGTGTGAACGACGGGGTAATTGTGGACAAATGCAGCATTGAAATTCATTTTCAACTCTTTACACACCATTTCAATCTTATTTTCTGCCTGTTAACCACATCTTGTTGGTGAGGGTGGGCAGGACTGGCCAGTATTGATGGGTAATTGTGTATAATTCACTCTGTACACACGATTTGCATCAATACAAATCATTTTTCATTCTGTGCCGCTTAAAGCTCAACCCTCACCATGGAGGTTTATTTAATCGCTCATTAATGGAGGTGTCCAAGGAGGTTAGGATTAAAAATCAAGCGCTTTTAAAAATGCAAACTAACACGGCTGCGACGGAATCGCACACACACATGAATGTGTGATAACGGGGACCCAGCGCGGATTCAAACCAGAAACCAAAGGAGGTGAAGGGCAGCAGGTGAAGAGAGCAGCAAGAGAAACCAACACCTCTGTCACTGCGTAAACTGAGCCGTCTCCCAATCGCACAGTAAAAGGAGAGAAGGGGGAAATCACACGTAGCACGCGCGTCTTCCAGCTGCAGACAATTACGTGAAGCAGATTATGATTCCGCATTTATAAGCTTTAGTTAATTATTTCATCTTGGTGTGTTCTCGCTGCGCTGCGCAGGATTTAGATGTCCCAGGAAAGTCGAAAAACCTCTGTTTGGAGCAGCTTGAGTACTTGGTGCTATCAAGATGAATTTTAATTTGTTGATGTTAATCCAATTGTTTTACAAATGTAGCAATTTAGAGTAGCTAAAATAAATCCAGGGCTTTGGAAGATGAACATAAAAGCCCACACTGGTGGTTATTTTGCTGAACATGCTGTTTCTGAATTTTAATTTAAGTCAAATACAATTACGTCGTCTGAAGAGTGCGACGAGGGGAGGGGACAAACTGAAGGATGAAGAATGAACATTTACGCTAGCGAGGCGCAGACGCGGCGCAGGGGGAGCGCTTGCTGAACTGACCTGCGGGGAGAGGCCGTTGCCGACCGGGTTCATGTGGTTGCTGGATGCTGAAGGGCTCATGAAAGTGTCAGAGTAGCTGGAGAAGCTGTGGCGATTTGATGAGAGGCCGTAAGCAGAGCTGCTGTCAGCACTTAGGCCTCCCTGGTGCATGGAGGACGGAGGCAGAGGCTGGGGTCTGTGCAACGTACTGCTGCCCTCTGAGGACGGATGAAAATGGATTTAAGCGAGCTGCACTGAGGCTCAGGCTAAATCCTCTCACTATTAGCTCAATTAGAAAAAAATATTACAGCAAATGTACTTTCTGCAAATTTATCTAATTAACACTACAAACATTGGATAATCTTGCAAACCTTGCTTTTTTCAGTAAGATGCTATTATACAAATCACTACTTCCTGCGCTGGTTCTTATACGCAGCACATGGTTCATATATAGCTGTTCAACATAACATGAAGGACATACCACACATAAACAACGCTAGTATAATCTTCACCCAAATCGGATTAAAACGCAGATGCTAGTTTTCCCGTGGAGACGCTCACCCTGTGATAGTGTGGTGCTGGGGTAGCTGGACTCGGGGAGCTGGTACGTGGGTAGAGTCGGCATCCCTGTCGGTGGGAAGCCTCCTGGCAGCAGGTGGTTGAAGGCCGCTAGCTGATTAGCGCCGGCCTGTTTGCGCCACCGAGCCCGTCTGTTGCTGAACCACACCTGTGGGAACAAGTGCAAGCAACAGTAAAATAAGAGCTATGATCAGCGGTGATTGATGCGGGTTGTTGCTGCTTTTGCAGTATTCGCCTGCACTGCGACTGCGCTCCCTGCAGAGCCGCCTGTTACCTGTGATTAATCTGGCGCTTAGTGTGAGTGGCGGTAGCAGAGAACCTGCGGTCCCTGTGGGAGCTGCCACAGAGGCTCAGTGGCCCGTCCCCGCTGCTCTTAAGTGGCTGAAGCTGTGATCTGTGTAAACACACTGTCCTAAGCCCCCTTCAGAGGGAAGAAGTCATTTAAAGGTCAGGAGTAGGCCACTGGTCCGCACATCGCACGCCTCCATGTTTGTGAGGCCCAGAAACAGAAGCCTGTTTCAGTTCGGTTCCTAAAACTTTAAAAAGGTCAGTTTAAGGAGTGTCTTCGCCTAGTAAGAGTTAATGCACAGAGTTCTAAGTCCTCTCAAAATGTGCAGCGCCACAGACGCACAATGTCAATTTCCCGAATAAAAGGGGAAAAATAGAAGTCTTTAGAAACGCAAAGATTTACACATTTTAAAAAGGCTTCTGCCTCAACAAAACATGAATATAATCAGGCGCCTTTGAAAAGAGCCAGCAACCTGTTCCATTTAACCAAGACAAGGCCTGAGCTCCGCTGTGTGCTAAGGGTTGAAGGACACTGATCTATGCCTCGCACAGGCAATTCATCAGAGTTTAATACACTGTCAGCGCAGTTCATCTACTGTTGTGTTTCAAACGGCCCAGGCCATTGTGAGGGCACATGAAAGCGAGGGACAAAAGCCCCTCCATACGCCACACAGAACAGTGGACACAAAGAGGGGGCGTCCCTTTTAAACAGGTCTTAAAGAGGGACACTTTCAAGGGGACTTAGACGGCAACATACTCTCGGCTTTTCGGGGGCTGCTTCTTTTTCTAGGCACAAACATACATATAAACTGCTATAGGCCTACAAGGGATCTCGGGCCAATGGAGATCTTAATTTGAATGGGGCTCTTTCCCCACACGGCTACTGGGTCTGTCAGGACCCGGTGGTTTTGTGCTTATAGCTCAGTGCAGTTGTAAGCGCGAACTAGAAAGAAAATTAGACACAACGGGCGACGGCTGTGTCGACTGGGCCTGGGTGGAAAACCAACAGGAAATCTTCATCTCAAGCTCGAACCCCTTTAAAGACCCTTTTTGAATCCCTCAAACAGCTATTGCAAAACAAAGTGGTGTGTGGCTCCAGTGAAATTTCTGCTATTGGGATGTAGTGGAGCGTGTTCCACGAGCTGAACTAAGCTCCTACTGGGCCAGACAAACAGCTGCCTGGTGCAGGGGAGGGGGTCCGGGGAGCGCGGCCCTGCCTTCCACACACTCCCCATCACCCCACCCCGCGGTGCCACTTCACCTCCGACCTCATCCGCTCACCCCACCCCTCTTTTATGTTCACTTTAACTTCCTTCCCCCTTTGTCATCCAAGCTTAGGAAGGAGGTGTTCAATCATGGCACACACAAAACACTTAAACGATCAAGTCACCTCTCGCTTTCCACCATTTTCTTAACTTTACTGCTGCACTATTGCTACATGCATCTATAATATTGTTTACTTTGCAAAACTAACCAAAAAAAAATCAACATTATTTAATGTTTATGTGTTCACGATTTAATTGTGTTTTGAAAAGTCATCCAGCATCAATTTGATGCACTTAATTTCCCTAGATTTCCAAATGCAGGCTAAAAACTAACAAAGAGTAATCATGCTAAACTTGGCTAAACCATCAAATATCCTGTAACTACTACAGACGCTGGATGTGGCGTTCCCATATTGCATACGTAAATTGGACATTTGTGGTCCATGTGCGGCTTCTCCCAACCATCAGGCTTTTAGCACAGACTGGGATAAACATGTGCATGTACGCTATCACCCACATACATACATTACAAACACACACTCATACATACACACATCTTCTCCCTCACAGACTAACACACAGCCCCGAGCTGAGGATTTGAGCCTGCGCTCTGGAACCTGATCACAAAGTCACCTTGGACCACAGATTCTCCCCAATCCGTTTTAATTCTCTGCAGTACAGAGAGCTGCAGCGCTCCTCTATGTCTCTTCTTTCTACCTACAAGTGTGCGGCTGGTTTCATGTGGCTCGCTGCTGTTTTGCTTTCATGGACTAAAAGGTTTCCCCGCATCCAGTGCTCTTGGCCGAGCCTGCACTGCATCTCTGGAGCACTGCAAGGAAAGTTTTTTGGAAGGATGGGGTAGAAAAGCAACAACCCATCTTATAGAAATCAGGCTTAGCCCTGCTCCTGAGACAAAGGAGGACGGTTTGGAGGAACACACAGAGGCCCAAAAGGGTGACGCCAGAGGACACAAAGACGAGGGTTTGGATTCAGGGTTAAACCTGATATCGGATAAGAAACCTGCAACCCCATCACCCAGGAATGACACATTTTTAGTTTTCATTTGTTTAAATGTACTATTTGTTGCCAGTTGTGAAAAAAATATTCTTAGTAATTGACTGTGATATTTGATAATGCATATTTTGCAAACGTGTGACACTGCACTGCGGTAAACAAACCCCTAAATAGGATCACTCATATTTCAAAATTCCCCGTACAGACAATTCCCCGTGCGTTATTTTGTCAAAGACAAGTGCTGAAAATGTGACGCCTTTCAGGAGCCAATTTGCAACATTCCGTAGATGAATGCGACGAGCCGAGATAATGACAAAACAAAATGTGCTGCTGACTTCATATCCACAAAAACACAGAGGGGTGATGCAACAAGCCTCAACATACAAATCCTCTTCTGTCTCATACCATGCAATACCCTCACACCTCCTCCTCCTCTTTCCTTCCCCTCTTCTTCCCCCTCTCCCTCTCTCTCTCTCTCTCTCTCGCTCGCTCGCTCGCTCGCTCGCTCGCTCGCTCTCTCTCTCTCTCTGATTCCCTCCTTGCTTGCCTTCCAGACTGGCACTATGCTAATTAAAGTAGCTAGGAGTGTGAATTTGAGAGGAGAGTGGGATTAGCTTGATAAGTATCAGGAGTACAGAAGCACTGTACCAAAGTCATTTAAATTCTAATAATAAGAAACTGTTAGAACATTCACACTGATGCATTGCAACAATTTCTCCCCTGCAATCTACACAAATCCTATTTATTCCTTTATGAAACATAAACCCATACTGGCGGGAATACAGTTGCCTGTTGGGTTTGGTTGTCACCGCTCGGCTTCATTGTAATTTCCTGCTTTGCCGCCGGTATTCCACTGATATTGTGACAATCGGGGAGCTGCTGATGCATTGCAGGGGCTTGTATTTTCTCTAGGTATGTAAAAAACATTAAAACGCATTAGCGTGAGTTCGTGTACGACTGTCGCGTCACCAGCTCGGCTTCCATATAGGTCGACTTCCTTTGCTTCCTGCAGCACGAGCAGCACAAGCCTCAGATAAAGAGAGAAACTTTTTCCCCGAATTGATTTGCACGCCTCGTAAAAAGCAATGCTCATACCTTATTAGATTCTACTAACTATAATGGCTACATGCAGAATGTTTGTTAGTCGTGAAAGAGGATCTATGTGACAGACTCGAGGCGAGCAGGCGGCCGCATGCAGAGATATCGAGCCTCTGCCGAGACTCAGGAGTCGCTCTCTTTAAAAGTTCGCTTTAAATGGAGGAGAATGTAATTTGCTTCATCTGTGTCCTGATTTACAGCACCCTGCAGCCTATTGCCCGTTCTCCCCGTCTCCTCGGTGCTACGCCCACCTGGTCCACTCCTGAGACAGAACACACCAGAACGATGCTCTCCCCTCTAATGGCTCATGGAATGGCTTTGCTGCCTGCTCCTGTTAGAACTGAGAGGTTATCAGATGGGAAGTGGCAGTGCACACATACTGAAGGTACACTTGGCAGGAGCCCCTTCTGCCAAGACAGTCTGTAACTAATTGCTGAGAGATATGGATCACATCTCGCAACTTGTCAGCTGGGGTGATAAAAAGCATGGCGGGGCTCGTGCTAGTGAATGAGCGCCGGTGGCGCTGCTGAATGGGGCAGTGGGGCTGATAAAGATGGATGGTGAAAGGGTCTTAAAATGGCTGGCGAGGGCAGACACAAGGGACTTGGCTCTGTTTATGAGTTTGGGTTGCGAGTCAGGGCTAAGCCAGACACTCGTCACTTCTACGAGATCTAGCAGTTTAATTTACAGCGCGGCTCTGGGCGCCGCAGTCCACGCAGCAAGTGCACCTCACCCTTGTCTCCAGCGTAAAACAACGCGTCCGCGCTTTCATGTTTAATCACAAACAAATCACAGCAAAGTGGCTGAGACCTCTCCAGCACCTCCTGCCTGCAGTCGTCCCCTGGACAACATCTGGAAGATGCGTCATTGCAGCTGTGCTGGAGAATCTCTGCACTCAGGCCAAAGGGCCTCTCCTCTCCTGCCATGTGGTGGGTCATTCGGACACCTATGCGAAAGCCCAGGTGGTGGACATTTTCTGAACAATATAATACAAACAACTCACACATGTTCAAACCAATTCAAAGTCATAAACATTTTTTTTGCTCTTTAAGAGGTTACTGTTTACTTAGTATCTGTTAAAAGCACAAGCACTCGGAGACAGTTTATGAACTATAAAACGTAAATGTTCTAGTTATGAACTGATACATTGTGGCACACGTGCTCTCCGATCTGCAGCACAACTAGGATGCATTGTGTATATTGGCTTCCAGCACTTTCTTTGTAGCCTCCTAACAAAATTGGGTTTGAGTTGTCCTTTTGAGACTTCAGAAGCATTAGATTAAATTATGAGGTAAACAGGATTAACAAATTATAGCTACAACAGAAATTCCTCAGGTTTTCACATGACATCAATTAAGTTTATTATCTAAGTGCAGAGAAAGCAGCCACTTTGTTTTCTTGTCTTACTTTGATGTATAGATATGAAAGTGTTTTAAAATACAATATGGATTTGAGTTATATATGTTTCTTCTCAGTTCTAAGAAAACTAGAATTTGTTTATATCCTTTACTTAATGTTCTAAATGCGTTGTGTGGCTACTTTAAACATCATCCGGATGGTGGCTATCGAATAAATTTCATTTTCTTTCAAAATTAACAAATGTGAGTGCATTTATGACTAAAAGTGATTGATGTAGCTTTTAGTTCATCAACCTTTTATACACAAAAAACCCTAATATATTACTTTATAACATCCATGGGACAAATTTCTTGTCTCTTGAGTGAGGCATTAGGCACTCAGACATATATTCTAGGACATCTTTGGGTCTCAGGGAGTTTCAAGATGGACAAAGACATGTGTGGAATCAGTTACCCCGACTGCATGTTTGTAGTGTGATGAACAGTTAGCATGCGGTGAGGAGTTTGGGGGGTTCACAGTGAGTGTGAATGGCCGTGGTAAGAGGAGAGGGGTGCCCCAGACCTTCTTTTTTTTACTAGTGGCTGATTGATTAATGTTGTTGTCGGGCCAAATGGTCCCTAGAGAGGATGAGGAACCCTGTGTGATATGTGGAGGGTTTTACAAGCAGCGGCGATCTTGAAAGTGATGGGATGAGATCCTGGCCAAAGGCCGAAATGAGAAATCCATCAGGAATGTATTCTCTTTCTCTCCCCTCTTTTTTCTCCCTCTCTCAGCCTTCGGAAGAACAGCTGCCGCTATAACTCTACTGTACACATCTTCCCCTCAGTCGTACACACACCCACAGGGCAGCGGGCTGTCAGACAAGTTCCAGTGTTTGAGGTGTGAAAAGGGGGAGTATCACTGTCAAAACAATCAAACCCGAGGACTAAGTGGAGCAAACAGAAGCAAAACTCCCTACATGCCGCATACAGTACGATAAAAAGCATCAAGTCATCTTGACAGCTCCCCATCAACTGATGGATAATCCACTGATCCCATTGTGAATGCTTTGGTTGTTGAGTAGTGCTCATCGTAGACTATAGATTTTATTGCTGTCTCATTGTGCTTAGATTGATCAGGCCTGGGTCGTCTTCAAACACGGAGCACATACTTTCTTTGGCAATGTCCCACTAATCGGGAAAACGTGTTTTCAGGCCAGTGCGTGTCCTACCTGTACTCTCGCCTCCGTTAGCTTCGTCCTCTGTGCCAGTTCCTCTCTGGTGTAGATGTCGGGGTAATGTGTCCTTTCGAACGCCTTCTCCAGCTCCTCCAGCTGCTCGGCGGTAAAGGTGGTGCGACTGCGCCTCTGCTTCCTCTTCAGTGGCAAGTCCGGCTCCGATTCTACATCTGAACCATCATCGGCGCGGTTAACTGAGGTGGGAACAAAGGGACACTGGGTGATTTGTGTGCGAACAAATGGCAAATATCTGAGTGGAGGTTAATGGCAACAGCATCTAATGTGAACTAAAATGAGTCACTTACTAGAGCAGGTCTAATGCCATTATCTATATTTTAGAGCCTCTTTTGTTAAAAGAGGTGGATGTGCAACACAGGAGATTCAAATGATAGCTGCACCTCTCTCTAAATAATATTATCTTAAGCTGTGGAAATGTATTTAATGTAGAAGAGGCCCTGATACACAATCCGGCCTCTGAGAGGGGCCCAGAGGCTGTGAAGGCAGAGGGTTAAGGGGGAGTGGGGGTGTTGGTGGGAAGAGGGGTTAATCTGCACAGGCCACCTTGCTGCTCCTCACCCTGCTTTTCTCGCTCATTGGCCCAGGGCACACAGCTCATACACAGCGCAGCCAAAGTGTATAAAATAGAACACAATATCACACCAAAACCATTCAGGCCCGTGTGTTTCCATCCGCTGTCATTAAATGAATTAGAACATATTTTACATTACTTTTTAGGCATTCAACTAAGCTGAATTTTTGCTCGAGGAATATAGATACAGCACAAAGCTGTACAATCCAGGCCGACAGGGAAATTTTTGACAGCAAATACGCATTACCACTGCACATTACCATTATAACTGAATTTAGAAAATTGCATCATTTTCACCTCCTCTGCATGTCTATTCAAACTACATGGCCCTTTTCATTTCATGTCATAAAATTCATATTTTCATAATTTCCTCATTGAGACATTGACAAGGCGGCGTGATGTGCCAGTGTTGCTCCGGGCCTTGTTGGATTGCATCATGCACAGTCCAGAAAGTGTGGGAGAGGGAAAATAAAGGGAGATATTGAAGAAGAGGGTGCATGAAGAGATTGCTGCTTCTGACAGAGGCCCCGTGCTATTCAGCGCCACAGAACGCTGCGGCGCTCACCTGAGCGCTACCTGACTGAGCTGCTGCCGTCTGCTTGGTGTTTTATAGCGCCGGTCTCGCTTTGTAGCTCGCTCCTGTCAAACCTTTCAACACAAGTGGACAAAAGAATACTCAAAGCTAGCCTCCAAATAACAACTGTGAGAACAAAAGAGCAATGGAGCTGGCGGAGTCTCAAGGCTAGCTCCAGAGTTTAATTAAACAAGGAATTATGGGATTATATGGAGACTATCATTACAGGCCACTCCATGAGTCGTCTACGAACATTTTTTGTCCCCCTGAGCTCGTGCTCAATGATTCTCTGCGGATTACATGTGGCCGCAGGACATGAGGCCGCATTCATTAAATCAATTCTTCAGTCTTATCCTTTTTAATAAAGATTGATTCTTGAAGCACAGGCTCACTCTGCTGCAGAACACCCTTGAACATACAAAGTTGAATATGTACATACACTACATATCCCTTTGTTGGTTTTCATGAGGATGCGTATATCCATTTGCCCAGTAACTCGCCATGACAATACTTGAGACCAGCCCTGTAGCGTGTAGATCACTTTCCAAAGTCACCTCTGTGTCCTACTGGGAGACACGGGGAACAGAGTAGACTCATACTCTAGGGGTTCAAACACAGACTCCAGAGTGTTCTCCTCAAATTCCTTCTCCTATTGTTTGAGACATTTTCACGTAGCATGCTATCAGGCTGTAGACCGAAAAACCTAGACAGACAAGAGCCCGCGCTTCCTCCTCCATGAATGCACGCAGAGCCAACACATCTGGTCCTATACATGTACATGAATCAGAAGCACAAGGTCAACAGCTTTGCCTGTAATGAGTAAGGGGAAAGTGGGAATGGCACATGGAGCATGTGCATCTGTACGCGGACTACATGTGGTGAAAAGAGAGCAGAAACATCAGCCGGCTGCTTCCTATGATGACGTGAGACAAGCCTGGTTAACACACGTACAGTGGTGTTCAAATAAATGGGCGTAGAGCCGATGATTTACACGCTGGTCTGAATACATCCATATTTACAAGTTAGATTGAAGACAGACAACATTACATTCTTACACTACATTTACTACATTTCCTGTTTCTCTTTACTAGTCACTTATGTGCCGGTGTTAACAATCAAAGACAAAACAAGATTGAGCAAACAAAGTCCCTGCAGGCCTGTCGAGGTCAATTCCTTAATGGTGCGCTTGGCACAAAAAGGTACACTCTGATTAGACCTTTGTATAATGCGCCTGCACTAATATCCATTCAAAGGTTCATGGGATATTGAAAAACCAAACATGCCTTGTCGCATTACTTATCGTCCAATTAGACTTTAATTATGTGCCATCCAGTGGGCATGATTACTGCCATGTACTCTCCTCCAGGGGCCCTCTGAGCTTTTGCTCTGATATTGATTTAAAAATGCATCTATTATAAATAGCAATTAATCGGCTTTGCACGTTGCTCTGACTACAAAAATAGATTACTTGCCTAACACCGGGTGTTGTTTACCGAATGGCAACTAACCTCGAATAAGACATTTCGATGTTTCATTTACTAACCAAAACAAGAATTACAAAACTTTCCATGCAACTTCGTCTAAATGACTAAGAATAACTAAAAAAATTGATTGCATTGAAACTGGCTGATGAGAGAAACATGATGCAAAAAAACAATATTAGTTTTGGAGATATTTGCTATTATCTTTACCTTTACTTTAAGGGTTGTAATGAAGTTTTTATTTATTCATAGCATGTTTTTTAAAGGAATATTTTATTTTGACCTGACATGTCGCAGCGGTACATTATGAGACGTAGCTATTGATAATGCACTTTATTTTATACCGTTTAAAAGCAATTTTGCAAGTTGACCTGAAACTAGTGCAAAATTGGAGTTTTTAAATTGTTTCTTAAATTGTTATTATTATTTAAAATTAACACCAACGACACAGTCACATCCTTTCACGGAGGCGTCACTCGGCTTTAACAATACTCTGATTCTGGCCGGACCTTTCAGATAAAGCAGAACTCTTGGTCTTGAAGGGCTTCAGCTTCTACTTAATAGTCTTGAGGTTACTGCGAGGATTAAAGACTGATCTCTCTCCTGATGCTCCATTACTGACCCCTCAGACAGTTCTCAGACTACAGGCAGATGGGATCCTCATCACCCGTGTTCCTCCGACCCCCTCCCCACCTGCTACTCCAGCCCTTCTTCTCCTCTCCCTGCAACCAGTCAGACTCCTTCAGTTCTTCACCATTACCCCTAAGAGACTGCGGTAATGTTGTTCAAACAGGCAGCTGTCCACTCAATACTGGCAATTAACCAAGTGATTTGTAAGGTTACAGGTTTACGATACCAAAAAACATCAGTGAGCATCACGTCTACAAGCTTGGAGGGTGAATTAATGTATAGCTTTCAAATGTACCATCAGTTGAAAAGCACAGCAAAATACAAACAGCATAAAATGAAGTCTACAGCATACGTTGCAAAACTAAAAGGTTGGGAACAAAGCAAGTATTTCGTGGTTGTACAAGAAATTAAAACCTGCAACAATCATCAGAAAACAATCACTATTATGGCTTTGGAGCATTGCAGGTGTCAGGTGTTCCCTTACTCACCTGTGAGCAGGATCAGCTCTGAGTAAAGTAGCGCTCACCCAAGCCACACTGCCTCTGATATCATAACCCATGGCCTCAATATCAGCCATACCTTTGCAAACTATCCAAGACAGAGGGACAAAAACAGACAGGGCTTTGGCAGTGCAGCATTAGCTCATAATGGCTCATTTTGAAAAGCATATTAGTTCCAGCATAATTACAATCAGGCCTCACGCTCTGTGTTTTGCAGGCATTCACAGGACCAGCCTCTGAGCACCGAGTCACACCAGTTGACTGTGACTGACAGCAGATTTAGTTAAAAATGGTGTATTTTCCTCCCTCTTTTTCCCACAGGACAAAAATAACACCGCGTCTTTTCTCCCTATTTATGTTGACTTGTTTATTTTGTGCCTACCTTTTGTCGTAGTTGATACTGCAATTATACTTTTTGTCAGTCAGAGGGGGTGAATATCAAAAGGGCTAATTATGCAAACAGGCCTGTGATAAGAGGCATCTGCCTGAGATGGGATCTGCTATCTCTGACATGCATCTGTCTCTGTGCTGTCTTTGCTGCTCCAGGCCTGCATATAAACAGCCCTGCCTGTCCTCAGGACTGCATGCGATTCAACAACCAACACTGGAGTGGAGGGATGTTTCGGGGGCGGGGGGGATCGTGCTGCAACATCAAATAACTAACAACTTCCCAATTTGCATTTTTCTGAGAATGGTGCGGCATCTCTGCTTAATGCACTTGCCTGTTCATCCCAAAGGGGCTGCCAAGTTAAGGGAGCCATGAGATTCAAAGCATTTACCGAAGGATGTATTTGAGATAGGAACCTTATGTGAATACAAGATAGACGACAGTGATAACACAAATGGTTTAAAGACACATTCTCTATGAATAATCTTTTCCTGTAGTTATCTTTCTGTCAGTGGGAAACAAAAACAAAACTTTAAAAGTGAGCATAGTTCCAGCTATATTTAAAGGAACTTATTTATATTATTACCTTAAAATATTCACATTAAACTGTAAACAATTTGTAAAGAAGAATCTTTGAATAAAATCAAGTTTGGCTTAGTAATATGCTTAAAAGCATCATCAATTTCCTCTGGTTGTCAGTGACCTTCTCCTGGTTGTAATTTGACATTTACCTGAAATTGAATCTGAATGACATCTGCAGCAATACACAAGGGCATTAAAATTATCGCTATCTAAAATAAAATCAATCTTAGCTCACCTTTAAGAACACGTGTCATTTAACTTTGCCTCATGCCTATATTGTTTATTACTGGTCTAGCGCAGGTGGCTGCGGGTTGAGAGCGCATGTCTCAAGCGTCCACTGGTGTTGGTGAAAGTGAAAGAAAAAGAAAAGTTAAGAAAAAAGGAGCTTCAAAATTTGTCAATTTCTGTTTCAAAACCAACTTTCAACGTCTCAAAAATCCTAAATGACATTAAAAATGATTTTGCTACCAAACACATTACTCTGATGGTCAGAGTTTCAGGCTGTTTTGCATCGACATTCCACAAGAAAATTCCCAAACTTTCCTTTTTGAGACGGAATCACATTCTTAAGAAAAGAAGCAGGGGCTTGAAAAAGAGGAAAAAAAGGCAAAGAAGAAAGAAAGACGGGAGGCTATTTAATCTTTGGCTCTCACAACAAACAATTAGTCCCCTTTTCTCTTTTTGAGGTGGGGAGAAAGTGGGAGGGGGGGGGGGGGGGGGGTCGCAAGAGAAAGCAGAGAGGGAGAAGCAGCGAGAGCGATGCTCTTTTATGGCTCTTGTCATACGGATGAAGGCACGGCGCGTCCATGAGAGCGCATGCTCACCTTCAACAACAGGGCGTCCACTGGGCCTCCCAGCCCTTTCAGCCCAGAGAGACGAGCTCCTCAGGGGGCCATTAGAGCATGAATAGGGGCCTGACAGCCCTGTGCAGCTCCGCAGGGCATCCATAAACGCTGACATATTGACTCCCCATGCCTCTGCGCTGCCTGAGTGTGAAAGCGTGAAGGGCTCGAAGGGTGGGATTCTTTTTCTTTAATATACTACTGACTAAAACTAGGATATGGAAACAATATGACTGTTTGCATTTGACCCTAAGGTTTCTACAAGGAAACTTCTCTTGTCTTTTGTTATTGTTCACGTTTCTCATTTTCACAATATAAATTCTTGCTTTGATAAAGATAAGTAAAAATGTGGTCGGCAATTAGCATTGGCAAAAATATATCAGACATTATTTATAAAATCCAACCCCTCATATTTTATAAACATGCATTATTTTACAAAATTACCATAGTTTTTCTTAACATGCTCAGATGACAGAGGATCCAACAGATGTACACGGACGCAGTCAGACTTTCAACCCTGTCAGAAAAGCTGTTGCCACCTCTCACTTCCCCACTAAGACTGAGCGTTAAGCAGGTTTCTTCTCCTTCTGTTAAGCAGAATGTCACTGCCAGAGCCTTTGATAATTGAGGTCATAGCGAAAGTAATGAAATTAACAGAGAGCACAAGAAAGTAAAAAGGAGCCCATGGGGGTCTCTGCCAAATGGCACTGGAGCCAGAGCCCTGGTCCCCCAGCAAAAAGCTCTAAAAACCTACGCAGGAAATCAAACAGTAACGTCTCAGGGCTGTGAGCCGAGGTCTCCTGGAGGAACAAATCATTTTCTCAACAAAGCCAAAGAGAGATTACTGGGCACAGTATAGGAATGCACAGCGGACATTTTTATGTGCCCAAGGGAAGTTTCCTAATTTTCTGGACAAAGCTGGGCAGCAAATATTGTGGAAAAGTTTGAGTGATATAGAGGACAGCAGGAGGGAGAAGAGAGTTGAGAAGAATGATGAAAACTTGGACGGATGGAAGCTAAAGAAGGAAAAGTTAAAAGAAGTCATAGAATAGGATTTTGTACCATAAAGTATTTTCTTTTTCGTTTATTATTGTTGAATATTATTTTTTATATGGCAGAGCCTGATTTTGATTTGCCAGTTAATTAAAAAAACAATAGTTTGGTTTAAAATCTCTGCTGTCTACTTTAAGTTAAAAAAAATGTTGCTATTATACTACACTGTGTTGCAGGCTCCTAACATGTAGGGGATTGTAAGCAAACAAACTGTCACCAAAGAGCCTTTATGCGAGAGCCGTTAATGAACACTGAGCTTTTTTTCTGGGCACAGTGAAGCACTATAATACTTGGCATTAATTTCTGAGATCCCCTCTATATTGGGGCGTTTGTAATATGGCATAGTAGAAAAGCTTTTTATACTGAGACTACATATTCCCCAAGGAGGCAATGACTGACGATGCAGAAATAAGCCCATTAGTTGAAAATAGGGGACAACATTTGAAGTTGTTATTTTGTCGGCTAGGACAGGAGCTCCACCCTACTGTTTGGACAACTGCTTTCAGGTTTTAACTTGGCGGGAAAAAACACTTTTCTGATTTGCAACACTTAGGGAACATGTTTATTGTCAGTGGCTGTAGGAAAAAAAAACATGCACAATTAAAACAAATGAATATTTCAGTGGTGAAGCCGATCAAGAGCAGAAAATGTGAAATGTTCTGGCCCTAAGTAGCATAGGCTAATGGCGATTTTTAAACTAGCAGACCATGGTCAATGTTTCTCATTCATCACTGAGGGAGACGGGTGCGCTGTGCTAAACGTAATTACTGTTGCACATTATGTGGGCTATTCCTGTATTGTAATAAAATTAGCCAGAAATGCTTTTTGTCTTTTCTAATGCAGCGCCATGGTAACCAGTGGATGGTCATAATGTAACACACTGTCCTGATCTGTGCCAGCTGTCAGAGTTTGACAACCCTAGCTGGCAAGGCGAATTGGAGGAAACTACATTCCTTTCAATAAATTATGTGGCTCTGACCTGCGCGTCTATTTCACAATTTAACATGGATATAATACAGCTTGAGATGTCTTGATGCACTGTATGCTCGTCTTTGTGGCCCTTCTATTTTACTGTTTGACAGACTAACAATGGCTTAATCATAAAGACAAAGATCTGACTCTGTTAAAGGACCCGCTATTATCACACTGTTCATCTTCAAATTTATTTTAGATCATCTCAGACAAGCAGGAAATTCCATTTGACTACACATTATATTTCATGCTGCTGAAACTTAAGCCTATATTAAATATTCTACGAAAATGATTTGGTCTTTGAGAAAAGAAAAAAAAATGTGTGTAAACAGCATTTACTGTCATTACTGTCATTGTTTAAATTATTTTTCAGCAAGCAACAAATTTTTTTTTCAATAGATAACATTTAACCAAATTCACTAGTATTGAATATGTTACGTGGGTAATATAAATCTGCTTACACTAAAATGACTGTAAATTTTCTTTTGGCAAATCAACATAAAACAAGACACAACATATTCATGAGTTTGGTCAAACTAGAGTTCGGGCTTATTTTGTATGTTACATTTTGTCTTGATGACATCAACATAGATTTTATTGCTTGTTGACACGTTAATGGTGCTTTGTGACACCAGGCCTCTTTGTCTGTAGAGGTCGGGAGGTCAGTTAATTACATGTACATTTATTGCAGGAAAATGACAGCAGCTTCTCTGATGACGTGTGAGCAGGAGCTGGAGCAGCGGTTCTTTTTAGCGCATGTTGCCTGACTTGAACTTGTTTTCTTAATAAGACCTAGGGGACATTGGAGCTCTCTGTCCAATAACGATTGCTATAGGGGTTTTCATTAAAACATTGGAAACTAATCTTCCCTACTGAAAACACTTGTCTTACCTTGTGGCATTGGAAGGAATCGGCAGTGAGAGATAAATAAATGGCCTTTAAAAAGACATTGACCCTCTTGTCAAGACACATACCCACTCAAGAGCAGCAACACTCCACATGTCAACTCATTCTCTTCCCATTTCCCCTCCACTCTTTGCTAAGACACTCCTGTCTAATGAAGTAGAGGGACTGCAATCCCACAGGGCAAAGCACAGCTCTGTCATCCCTGAGTATAGTTTTCCCTCCGGACAGCCCAGTCATTGTCCACTATTGAAGGTAATACCCAGCAATCAGGATTCATTACAACACCAACTCTCTGAATGAACTGGCCACCGCAAACGCAAACACACAACTGCCCGGGAAGAAATAGGCCTCCCAGGGATCCCCTCCAAACTAAATTGGATTTCCAATACGGCCCACAGATATTTGAGAAGTCTAGAAAAACAATGGAGCAGAAAATAAATACTCCAAAGCCACAATGATGACTCCACTTGGTAAACTAACACAATATTGATCGTCTTTTTTGTGTTTGTTTGTTTTGAAAAGCCTCATCCCTGCTAATAGCTGTCTGAGAGTGTAATCTCTCCCTTGTCCTCCCCCTCCTATCCTCCACTCCACATTCCCTATTATGTGGCTCCTTTCAGCACGTCTCAAATAGTTTAGGTTCAGTGTCGCACTGGGGTATGGGGCATGGGACTGGGAACCAATTGTTTGCTAATGTTGACACCTGCCAGAGCAGGCTTGGTCTATTTGGGGCCCGCCAAGCTGCAAACTGGATGCTCCCCCTCTTTAGCGAGATTAAGTGTGGGTTGCTGGGGTCACAAATCACTGGACTCCTTCTGATGTTGTGAGGCACAGAGCCAGAGACTGAGGACTGAAAGAGAAAGCTGGGGAGGGAAGGGACAGAGGAAGAGGGATAAAGAGTGACAGTCTATTGTTTACTGAAAGGGAGAGGAATAATGTATCTCCTTGAGCGCGCCTAACCAGTGTGCCCCATTCAAAAAAATATATATCAACAGCGAATCCATGTCTGCAAAGCGTCCAGTAGACTTCTGCATTGCTTTGGGTGCATAAATGATTAGGAAAAATTTAAATGTTGTTTATAAAAAGACTAGTTGTCACACTCTGATCTTGGCCTTCACATAACAGCTTGTTCATTTTCCACAGAAGTAAAAAAATTATATGACGCTACACATAAACTATATGCTTTTATTTTGAAAATAACTGCTGTTCTCTGAGAATAAATAAAGATGAAAATATAGCAAATACTCTACACGAGTTGTTCAGAAAGCTGTTTAAGGAACAAAGACTATTCTTTTAAAGTTTTCAAACACACACTTATAAAGCCCAAGAGAGAACCAGCGGCATGGCCATGACAGACAGTGCCCAGACCCCCCACCCCCCGCCCCCACCCCTTCCTTTGCAGATGTACATTAATGCAAGAAGGCAAAGATCTGAGAAGCAGCAGAAGCACCCTCTGTCCCTTTAAAACTGCTGCTGTCCAGCCTGATCGTGTCAGTTTGAAGGCCCCTATTCAAAAGTATTCATGCATCTGCCTTTGAGGCACAATAGCAGCTAGTTTATAAACTGTCTGCCCAGGCACCCAGAGGCTTTAGTTCTTATTGTTTTCAGTCCCTTAATAAACTTTTTGGAGGAGTTCATCAACTTGCCTGAATAGCCCATGTAGCAAGTCTCAAGACAGAAAATAACAGAAGGGCCTTTTCTCCTCCCTTTCTTTCTCTCGTCCTTTTCTAGTGCCTGTTCATCTAACAATAGTGAGAGTAGGCTGTCAGACATCACAGGGCTTTTTTGTACCAATACAAGAAAAAAAAGAATTCAATAAAAAAAGAATGTGGACTCTTAAAATGTAAATCTGAGACAATTGTGTCACATTTGCACACACGATAAGGACTAATTCAAATAAAAAAATGACTCAATTTTTACTAATTTAAAATCTGTGTTTAGGCAAGATATAAACATATTTGAGTGTAAGATGTAAAAGAGAAAAAAATAGAAAAAAAATAAAAGTATGTTGTCATGTAAACTTTAAATATTTGCATATGTTTATATGAACAAATGCGTGATAGTGAAGCTATTAGTGCTCTATACAAATATTTTCTGACACCTGGTAAACAGGCAACACAGAATTGATGGATGCAATAAAATGTAATTTTGGCTGTAAGCCATTAATCCACTGTTATACCTTTAAACTCTGTGGAAAAAAAATTAGCCAAACTTAAAAGTCTTTAATAGATGTCTACTCTAATTAATTTCATACCTAATTAGAACAAGGCCACTGCAGCCCGTGCAGGCTGGCCTGTTTAGCCCGCTGGATGGTCATAATTGAAGTAATAGCGGAAAAAACGCCTGCTTAGAAAGAAAAGCCCGCAGCGGTCCAATTCAACATCACCGTCCAACCACGCTGCTCATCCGCCTCACCCCACCCCTCCACCATCTGACCCAAAAAGGCTTTATTGGCTGCCCCGGACCAACCACCTACTGTTTCCCACCGATGCACTTCGTGCGTTTTAACACCCTAATTAGATGTGACAAGTTCAACGAGCTGGTTTCAGAGGAGGAAAAGCTGGTCAGGTTATGATTTCCGAGTCAGGCTCACAGGGGACCCTCTGGACAGCTGATTCCTGTCATCCACATTCATCTTCTTCCAGCCAATTAGACATTATTGCTAACAAAGCGCTGGCAATTTGTGCGATATAGGCCTATTAGACGGTTGTGTCTGAAGCTGATGAGTGGGCTGACCTAATAATAATAATAATAATAATAATAATAATAATAATAATAATAATAATAATAATAATAATAATAATAATAATAATAATAATAATAATAATTTGCCATGATTGTAACAACATTTTCAATTAGCATTGTAACTTAATAATAAATTAATAATACTTAAGTAAAATAAGTTAATTAAAGTGAAATGCATAAAGCATGAATAAAAAAATATTTATCTATTAAATTTGTTTTAGGATAACTCTTTGCTAAAAACCACCTGTTGAAATTAACGTGTGATACCTATGTGTGCATGCGTATGTATGTGTGTGCGAGAGAGGAAGACAGGGAGAGAAAGACAGAGAGAGCGCGCGCGCTTTTAAACTTGAATAAAGAAAGAAAGAAGAACTAAGATTTTCTATTTATTTTGGACCACAGCCCCGCAGGCACAGCGCAGGATCCCCGAGCCCCATAGTGAAAATTGGCGGAATAAAACACAGACAGAAATGAGAGACGCGTTGAAGCGCCCTGCTGTTGTGACAGGATACCTGGAGGGCAACGCTTCCTCTTTAATTTGTCTCATATGGTTTGAGACCCCCAACCAGACATTCAATCCTCAGAGTCTGCGTAAGCCTACTGAATTTAATTCTCGATGGTGAAATTATATGCTATAATTAAATATCATATCATTTAAAAATGCTCGGTGGCACAGAACCATCTTATCAACTTGGTCTTTCTCGGCGTCTTCGTTGTTATCACATTAATAGTAACAACATCTAAAATGGGCCTATCAGCATTTGTGGGGAAATTGCAGGCTAAACAAAGGGCACCTATGGGCTTACAGCTTATATTCTGATATTTTCGTGCAGGAAATGTTAACCTTGAAATGCTACTATCTGCGCCTAACAATGTGTGATCATAACCCCATAAATGAGGGGAGAAATTGAATCCTTTTAAGTTATTAAGCAGGAAAGGATTATAAACTCGTCTTTATAAATGAGCTAGAAATCCCCATGTCTTCCTCTGTACACTTTTAAATTTCCCACAAGAAGCTGGAGAGGAAAGATTGCCCCTTTTCAAGAGCCCCACAAGAGATGGAAAAACCATTTTTGTGCCCAGATAGGGAGTCGTCCCACATGGTAAGCGCCACTTTAATTAATAGACAGCCTTGAGAGGTATCACTGTCAGCCTGGATAATGGTGGCAGAGGCACTGTTTGTGCCTCCATGAATATTTCTGATGTGATCAAAGTCAAATGCCAGCACAGAATGAATTTAAGACGACTCCATTTTTTTATTTACCCTAATGCTGTCGACACTTAAAGCTCCTTACACTGAAATGTCTCCCCGGCTTGGTAGGCCTACAAGCTTAAACTGCACCTCCTAAAATTGAGGCATTGCTCATTACTCATAAGCAATGGGTTTCACCTTATTATGCCGCACGGTTGGCTCATTGCTGGAACCAATGGCTAATTTATCACACTGGTAGTAGTTTGTCGTCAAATGTCGTCATTAACAGCAAGTCACCACGGTATGTTCGAAGCTAAAGAGTTACGTTGTGTATTGAAAATGCCCCAGCGTGATGGATGTTTCCACTAAGATAAGGTACGTTTGAGCACATTTAGACTGTTTCTCTGAGACATTACGGAGCTGCCTTAACATGACGAATGAAATAATCAGTTCTATGAGCTAATTTAGCTTAAGTCAACCTGCATAAATTAGCTAAGGCTAAGTTAACAACAACTCACAGCCAAAGCGATTCTCCGAGCTAACCAACTGTAATTTAAGCTAGTTAGCTATGTGGCGTTACGGTAGCTACCTACCATACACAAATAGTTTCAATTCAACATCAAACCCAAGGTAAATAGGTTCGCAAAATAAGTAACACGTTACTTACATTTGTAGCCCCGTTTTAGAACCGTTAAATAAAAAACAATAAGCCGGTTAAATATAAGAAATAAGGTAAATATAAGGCTAGGCATTTGGTTGCTAAGCAACACAGTTAGGGAAGAATCGAGCTAACAGTGACAGCTAGCTTGTATAGAGTTACTTCGCTCAACATTTTAAGGTGAAAATAGGACTGTAGCATTTATTATTAGACTTCATTACAGCCAGATACGTAGATGGTTGTGTCCCTCAAATAATTATAATCATGTAAATATTATTATTATTTTTATTGTTGTTGTTGTTTTTGTTGATGATGTTATTAACATTAGTGTTCCTGTTGTTGATCACGTACTGTCTTTCAGTTCCTGCCCTCTATATACAACATGTAGGCCTACCAATGTAAATTCCAGTGAAATGTGGCTTGAGTGGCTGCGGGGACGGGGGAGGTTAATCCGAGTTTAATGCAGTGAAGCACAGCGCAGGGTCTGGGCTATGATGGGTATGTTATCTCTGCCCAACATTTGGGTCTCCCTCAATTTCAACCCAGCCAAATAGCTGCGAGAAAGTGCAGATGGAGTCACTCTCAATGCCTGAGGAAAAAACGTTATTAATAGCTAAATAACTTCCCCATACTTTCACTGAATCTCTCTCACACACTGTTCCAGATGGATTTGTTTGAAGTGGTCTCTCACTTCATTCCCCTGTCCTTCTCATTCAGCACGGCTTTAGACCCGAAATATAGCTACATTATATTACCATACACTTAGAGACTGGCTGTGCGAGCAAAAAAAAGGTGTGCGTGTCCGTGCGCGAGTTCCCTCCTGTGTGTTTGTGGCGTGCAAAAGCGCAAAAGGCGCACCTCTTCACACTTTTGCATCACAGCAGGCCATTATTATTGTTAATAACTGCAGAAAACATAGTTTCTGTTTCCTTTGTTTCTGCAGCAAACCCAAAACAATTTTGGTGTAACTGGTTGGTGTGACGCTAAATAAAGTAGGTGCTTTAAAGCGCGAATTGAAAAGGGGGATCTAGAGTCATTTACTCTACCTAAATGTGTCTGAAAGAAAGTGCAGCTCACAAAGTATGCGTTTCATACTTCACAGCTGGCTCCTCAAAGCCAATCTTAACCTTGATCTTTGTGCTGTCTGACTCCTCACACACCTCTACCCTGCTCTGTCACTTTGCCTCCTCGATGCTCGGACATAATCCCACCTGGCATCTGTTTAATTAGATTGAGGACCTCAGGTAATCCTGCGATTTGCTGAAGTGTCCATCGCCTGTCTGCGCCTAATCTGACGGCCAGGTTCAGTGTGGCAGACGGACACCGGACAGCTGATTCACATTCCCTCTCTGGCCGCCGTGGCGCAAAACAATAGGATGCTCAAGTTTGCACAGTTGTAGTCCAGCCATGCCCCCATTTGTTGCGCGTAATTAAACTTTGCTACAGCGTTTAACGGGCTGCACGTGTGCAGTTTAGATGGAAGGCGTATTTCTGCGCAAACAGAATGGCGATTTGACCAAGATCTCAGCTCAGTGATGCCATACAAATAATTATCAGAATATTCAAAAGGCCAATACAGCAGCGTGGAAATTTGCAGCTATTTTCGTTGCATACATTTAGTTGGTTTGCTTTCCATTGCATCCTTCTGAAAAAGATTCCATGCGGAAAAAAATAAATGTAGAAGATTGTAATGTGGTTAGCAGTTTAAATACATGTTTAATAAGGATAGATTAGAGCTTGGATAAATCCGTGATGTAACCTCTGAGAAAATCAAATACACAGACCTAATAAACAAATAGATAAATAAATAAATAACGTCTTAAAATCTGGATAAGTAAACGAAAAAAAAATCTCATGAATTTTGTGCCCAGGGCGAGCCACTGTGAGCTCCGCTCTGAGATGAAAGTGAAAAGAAATAAAAGGCTCTATTTAATCTGCTTTAAAACCCCTCTCCACATAAGGGCTGTGCTTCAAACTCGGGAGTGAGGGGCTGATTGGGGATAAATACATTTCTTACCATGCCTGCGAGCTATTACACCCGGCACGAACACAGCCACCTATTCAACAACCTTCGTTTCCAGCGCTTACTCTAATAAGTATTAACATTATTAAATGCCATCCGGATGCCGGTAGTCTAAACTGTGTCTCTTTTTATAGCACCGTAATTCAGTCCCAATTTAAATCACAAGCAGCGCTCAGAAAAACACCGAAATTATATAGAAAATTTGTACTAACAGTAGAAAATCAATAATGATGCAGAAGCAAAGTAGTTAACACTTAGTTTAACTCGGCCGAGGTGTGCGTAATGACCAGACTCTCCACAAAACGTTCGTCATTACGTGCAAAAGGTTCAACAGACCGAACACGCACGGACACTGGGGATATTTGCAACTAAACTGTGACATTTTTTCTCATAACATTACTGCGTGGTGTGACAGAAAAAGAGACCGTTTTCACGCTATCAAGTGATTCTTCTCCAACGGACCATTATATAAACTATCTACTATACAAAACTATCTACCAGCGGGGCGTACTGAATTATTCATCTTCTTTTATGTCGCTCCTTGCCCTTTGTCCAAAGTTTTCTCTCTCTTTTACCCGGTTTTTGAATGAGAATGGACGAGCCCAAACGCTCCTTTTAGCTGCCCAGCTTTCCAGGATTTGCTTTTGTACCTCAAACTCTACACTTTAGAGAGCGTCAATAGAGGGGAGGTTTTGCTCATGAAGTTCATCTTCAAGTCTGAAAAATTTTTGGCAGTGTCTCTTTTTATTTTTTAGAAAAAAGAAGCGTCTTTTGTCGTCACCTATCTAAACACTATTCACACATTTGATCTTCTAAAGGTTTAGCATTTTTTTATCATTTATTCATCACTTCAAAACAGTGAATCTATGCATTAATATAATGACACTAAACGGAGTTCTAACAATGTAAAATAAAATTTAAAAAACTATTCGTTTTACATGTATTTAAATTAAGCTAAACAAAAAATCCGAATGCTTATAATAGTTTATATTCTATTTTAATAAAACTATATATATTATATTTACCTTCATGAATATAAGAAAACTACAATTTATTTGTAGGTTTTTAAACCCTTGTAAATACTATTGACGAACTCTGACAGCGAATACCTGCATCAGAGACCCCCCTCCTCCTTCTAAAATAATAATATTATGAACACTGATTTCCACTTTAACTGACAAGTGGTGAAATGTCACCGAACTGACATCGATTGTTAAATGGGTCAACTGTCAGCTGTCATTTAGGGGTCGTTAAATGAGTGAATGAATGAGGAGGAATTCGCCACACAAATTAATTTTCTGCAGTTAAATACCTTCTGCCAAGGCTCTCATAAATAATTGAGTAAATGGAAAACTGCTGGCTCGGAGTTAAAAGCAGAAATAAATTCTCTGCGTTTAACTGCATCTCGGAAGTGGGACAATTTCCCAAGAGGACGTAAAGTAGGAAGTGTATTTAAAAAAAAAATAATAATAATAATAATAATAATAATAATAATAATAATAATAATAATAATTTCAAACATGTGCAAAATGGCCATATGCTTTTGTCTATTAACTTACATTTATCACCGAGGATGCCGTCGATGCTATGCTTTGTTTTCTTTTCTCCATCTTCATCCTTCTTATCACAGTCATCCTCGTCATCTTTTTTGCCAAATCGCGCCCTCAAAACGCGGCTGATGGAGCTCACTAATGGCAACAAAAAGGTAAATGGATGATTAGCCCTTAAACCAGTAAAAGAACCATAATAATCCCATCATGCATTTTAGGAGGCGACCACATGAAATAGCAGAGGAAAAGTTTTGCATGAAGCTGCTGCGTTGAGGAAATGCGCAAAATAAAAGTCCGTATGTCAGGATAATAAAAAAAAACACTAAAATGTGAGTTCAGTATGAAGGAACCTAAGGCAAATTTTCCCAACAGGATGTCTCTTTCTGAGTCAAACTGTGGGTGTGCTTCCTGCATTTTATTATCAGTAACTTCGGCTTAATAGTGACGTTCATTCAGAAGTGTTGCCGCAGTTTTCGCTCGAAATAAGAAAAAAAGTGCAGCTTACCAGATGAAGCCTCACCTGAAGGAACTGTGCTTCTGTCGCACACCCCGTCCTTCAGCAGCTTATCCCGGATCTCCCAGCTGAACATACCGGGGTTTTCTCGCTTGTACTCCTCGATGCGCTTCTCCACGTCAGGAGTTGCCACCTGCTTTAAGTTTGAAATGGTGTGAATGTGCAGAAAAAAATAAAAGAAAAAAAAGGGAGAAAGAAGAAAATACAAACAATTTTAATTGAGAGAAAACGACCCTGTACATGCTCATGAATAAGAAGTGATTTAATACTGAAACTTTAAATATCAATGATGTAAACATTTATTTGAAATAACCAAGTGGCTCTGTATCTGAGGCAAACAAATCGGACAATTAACGAGGCAAATACTGGTATTTAACCTTTTTTAATATCGGCGTAGCATGTCCTTACTTATAGTAATTTTAATAGAAATAAACATATACAAGATTTGTTTGTTAAATACCAGTCGTTTCAAATGAACAAGAAAATATCATGTCATTCTTGATTTTAATAAATTGTTTAGGGTAAGAACATTAAAACATCTAAAATCCCAGGTCAAATTAAACGCCAGTAAAGTTTGTTAGGACTATATAAATATAAGTTAAATTATTATTATTATTATTATTATTATTATTATTATTATTATTATTATTATTATTATTATTATTATTATTATTATTATTATTATTATTATTGGCTGGCTGTCGACACAACATCTGATGGGCTCTCTGGCTCACTCAGGTGTGATGCCCCTTATGGCGTCGGTCCTCGTGCTATGGTGACCCACAGAACCTTTTACGGACCTCACTCACCCTGGGCTTGCTGCCTCCAATGGCTCCAGGACGGATCGAGCCAGTCTCTTGATACCGGCAAAGGATCTTGGAGACACAACCATGAGAAACTCGCAGTTGTCGCGAGATTACGCAGGGTCGGATGCCGTGGTGGGCCATCTCCACTATCTTATGTCGGATGTGATTTGGCAGGGGCCTCCCATTGATGAACACACCGCCAAGCTGGTTCACCCTACCCTGGCCCAGAGGGGTGGATACTGCGCCACAACAAACAATAAGTAAAAACAGACCAACAATAAAACAACATCCTGTCCTGCTTTAATATATTCACATCCAAGGCAGATGAGACTAGAGTTTATCATGTGATGTATTCAATTCCTGACGTGTTTGTTGTGCTACTATCGTCTAATGGGACGTAGTTTACGCACATTATCATGTTATACATTTTCAAGAGAGCTTCTTGCCAAATTCGCCCAGCGTCAGTCTGGCTGACAGGATGTATCCAAGGCCACTTTAGGATCCAATTTCACATTCAAGAGACACTAAAGATGGTGACACTTTCCACCTTGATTATTCCTAGTCATGCTGTACAAATATTGATGTGATCCTTTGAGCCATCTCTTTGCTGTGTGTATTATTGCCATTTCCAGCATCAGGACACTTGAACAAATCCCGGAGCTGGAGTAACTTGTGAGCTACGTGGTTTCTGCTACATTTCAGTCCAGGGCACTTGAGCACGAACTGGGTGTAATGGGAAAACTGTTGCCATAAATGAATGCAAATACAAAGTGATCTTTTTTTCTGCCATATGTTCAGAAGACTTGAGTGTGATTGGCATTGATATTTTGAAAAATTAACAATTAGATTGATTTTTTTGAGTGCGCGTGTAACAAAGAAGCTGAGCTACTAAAAAACTCTTTAAAATGTATCAAAATGCATTTCATGACTATAGCATTTGAATAACCAAGTTATTTTAATTAGAATAATTAATGCCACTTTTAAGACATTTATAGGGCAGTGCATTAAAATTCCTACTGCCTGCATTCGAAATATCACCGAATGTAGAAAATATTTCAGGAAATTAGTTTAAATATTATAAAAACAAAGCATGAAAGTCAAGCCAGTAAATAAACGTTGGACTGGTTTCTAAATCAGAATCTACAGCTTTTCTGTGCCCAAGGTTTTATTCGAGTTGCTTCCAGTTTATCAAGTTATAAACTTCAATGATCGCTGTCTGGAGGTTGTGTTCGTTCACAGAATGCTCGGTGCCCCATCCTTTCTTACCTTCCAGGGGGAAGCCGGTTCGTGGGTAGTTCTGGCCTGGCGCTGGGCGCACCATCCGAGGCACTGTTCCTGGTAAAGTAGCCATCCTACAGCTACTCAGACAGACGCCGGACCGGACTCTACTGTAACGCGCTGCTCTCACAAAGTCCAAATCAAAAAAGCGGAATTTCTTCGAAACGCTCAACAAGGTGCTCTGTTGTTGTGAAATCCCAATCCCAGGGAGAATCTGGACAACCCGTCTTCCAACGGGGGCAAATAAAAGCTGTCCCCTCGCGCGATGGATGTGTCAAAATAAACCAAGAACACGCGCAGCAGCGAATTAACCTTTAAACGGGGAACTCTCCAAAATGGAGGAGCTGCACTTAACGCTGTGTTATCGGAGTTGGAAAAAAAGCGCAGATATTCTTCTCCCTTGGTGTAGTTTAGGTTCAGTATAATGTCTGCTGGCTGGCTGGAAGTAGTTTAAGTGGCCAACTTTCGTGCATGTCGTAAGACGAGACAGCCGAGCGCTCCCATAGGCTCCCTGGCCTTTCTTTTATGGATGAAAGAGAGTGGGTTTAGCCAGGAGCCGAGCGACCAATCAGAGCAACACATTCCACTTTTAATTCACCGCTGTCTCCTTCACGAGACCCCGCACACAGGACCCAGTTCGAAATGTTATTATGTCTAAATGTTATTCTAAATCCCAGTCTTTCCAAAATGTGTCCGCTCCCGTGACATTTAAACCTGTAGAATATTAAAGCGTTTAAACTGAAGTTTTTCTTTCTTTCTTTCTTTCTTTCTTTCTTTCTTTCTTTCTTTCTTTCTTTCTTTCTTTCTTTCTTTCTTTCTTTCTTTCTTTCTTTCTTTCTTTCTTACTTTCTTTCTCAGGGCAACTTCAAAAAATTATTATTTTTTTTTATTTTATTTTCTATAGACAGAAATTGATTCGAATAAAATACCATATATGGTAAAATGTCTAAAAAATCATCAAGGTGTTCGATCAAATTTGTAGATCGTAAACGTGTAAAGCTGCAGGTCCAGAGAGGCAGCGGCGACCACGCAGCGCCACGTTAAAATCACGGTCAAAATAATTTGGGGCGGAATTTATCTTGTGGTGCCCGAATTGATCAAACTGCGCTAAAGCAGCGCTGCTCGGGGAAGGCTGGACTATAAGATGCTTTTGGCTTGTTAACCTTTCAATTAGCCCACGTAAATGTGCGCAGCGTGAACATCTGAATCGCTCCTATAGCTTTAGTGGTAATTACAACATTTGGATCGACCCGCTGCTGATGACAACAGGTTGACTTGCCCCGAAGTACGCAAGAGTAATTGCTTAAAGGTAATTGTTGAAAAATAATGCGCAACTATTAAACTCAAATGAAAAGAGCACATATGGCGGAAAAGAAGAGGTGCATGTGTCAACTCTGTGGGCCCACCGTGCATATAAAATTGTGTGACAATTGCCGTGGAAAACACTCCTGGTGGAAGGCAATTTCACAAATAATTTTAGCAACAATTAGGGAGTGTGGAGGGGTGAAATGGCGATTTCACATGCAGATGTGCCGGTGGGAAGGATCTGGTACCCTGCCGAATAGCTATGACCCTCACTCTCCCGCTTTGCTTTGCTTCACATGGGACAGAAAAGCACAAAGAGACCGCCTCACCCTCCTGGGAAGGCGCAAAGAGCACTGGATTAAGTCAAGCATCAATCATGTGAAATCCAAACAAAAGTACATTTCCTCTGATGGAAAAACACGGTCTTTCACAGATATTTCTAGTCGGCGTCTCTCCTTCTCCCTCAACCTACAGCAGGTATGTTTGTAGAATCCACGCAGACACGCGAATAAAGCTAATAATCCGGTATCCCTGCGACAACCCGCGGTTCACCAGTACCATGTCTTGTCTCTGTCATCCTAATCATTATTAGCCTGCTTTTCATTTGTTATGCGGCTTCTCATAATTATACCCAAAAGAAAATTGTTCATAGTGTGTAAAGTCATTTGCACACTTTACATTATGAATTGAAGTGTGATATTTTTTTTGTTTCAAGCATAAAGACAGGTGTTTTCTCATCTGTGAGCCACATCAAATCTGCTGGGACCCAAAGTCGCTTTTTTCATTTCAGACTCTCACCATTTAAGACAAGGTATTCTTTTCAGATAGAGGCTAAAATAACAAGAATACCAGTTGAACAACAATTAAACTGAAATAAAAATAAATAATGAATTAAACAGTCACAGTGATAAAGAAACACTAAGCTCAGCAGAGGCAGTTTTGTTATATTATTTCGAGAATGTATTATTTTAAAAAGGTTATTATGTACAGTAACCTCAACAAACAAAAACACAACAGCGTAACAATTTGTATTTACTGTGTGATTTGGGGCTATGTCCATCTCCTGCTTCATTTTCATCCTCACTTGTTTTATGCTTGAAAGAGCAGGAAGCCCAGTCACAGGCCGCTTTGTGTGAGCTGTGGTGCAACAAACAACCGTCTTAAGCTCTCACATGTGTACGTACGCCTGTACTGCCTGACTGCAACTGGCATCTGAGTCCTGCCGCCTCTGTCACACCTCAAACACCATTTACCCTGCTTGTTTCTGCAGGGTTCAGCTCAGTATACGCAACTCTGTCACTTAAGTTTCCTTGTAGCTGCAGCAGACAGAAAAGCACTTCCTTTCCCTCTTGATACTGTCTCCAATCTTATCTCGATCAGAGCTGCTCTTCAAACGCTTTCCTACATAGCCCCTCATTATTTGTGTTATGGCAATTACCAAAGTTTCTTTTTTGCTTGTAGGTGAGCACTTTTCCACTTCCCCCTATCTATATGTATTTTTTCTATACACAGAGTTTAGTTATTCATATCGAGAAGCACAAAAGAGAAAACACCTTTGATCAGAGGCTTCGCCAATTTAGGCTTTATCTTTCTCTGATTTGAACAAAGATGGGTACAAAGCACAGGCGTTAAGCACATACTGTATAACATTATGTTTAATCCAACACCGCTATTGATCTTCATGTTTTGTTTTTGTAATTTTTGATTTGTGCATTATAGCTCATGTCTGTCATGTTGTTTCAAACATACAAGGAACCGCTGTGTGTTACACAAGAGCTAAAAACAGAACACGGAGCAGGTCTGTTATACAGTTCAGATCCTCAACTCTCCCAAAAGACAGTAAAGAGTCAGACAAATACACTGTCTCCTGCACTTTTCCAGTCCCTACTGACCTCAACTGTAAAAATGAAAGCAATTCATAAATCTAATTTGATTCTTTCCTAAAGCCTTTGCCATTTTTTGGCTGTATTAGTGCTGAAGGCGGGCTCTGTCTTGACTGTCTGTGTTGACAGGAAGGCAGATGTTTTTTGTTTTTCAAATAATGCATCTGTACCTAATATACGACTCATGAGCTGTTTCTCCCTTTCATGATTTTCGGCCTCGCAATCATGCAAAAGTTGTCTGGACGTAATAAAACAATGGTCACCATGTTAATCTGCAACCTATAGGTTTTAAAGTGGAACCTGCTCCATGTATGAAGGTCCCCAAAGTAGCTTTGACAATCTTACCTTCATCTTGACTCAATTAACATTTCACTTTCACCGCAGCATGCAGTGACACTGTCTGCACTTCCACTATATTCTTGTAAACTTGTTGGGACGTTTTCACATCTGCTCAAAGTTTTCCAAATGTGTAACCACTTCCTGATGGGAGTTATTTTATCACGATGGACTGAGGGAGCGTTTAAAATGTGCTTATGGCGAGAAGCTTACTTTGTGTTGTAAGTTTATTAAAGAAAGCTGATTTGAGACGTTGCTGTGGGTGGGAGGAGCCCCGAACAGGCATGGAGGGTCTGACAAGGTGATGTTTGGTTAATAAGGAGAGCATGGGCACAGGAATTCCTCGGCCTCATTTGGAACAAGTTAGCCTATGTGTGAACCTTGCCTGAACTCCCACCGTTCAGTCTCCACCTAACTGGCTCTAATGCGCTATATGCAGGAAACACAGAGGTGTAATAAAGTCAGCGAAGGCTTTGAAGGGTTGGGGATTGAATACATTCTAAAAAGAAACACCCCAAAGCCTTGTATCAGGCAGTCGTAATGAATTTGAGATTCAAAGTTTTTCAGGAACTGATAAATCTCCAGTGGCGAATTTAGGTACACAAAATTTGTTAAAGTTTTTCTAAAAAAATTCAGGATATTTCCACCTTTTTAAGAGTCCTTCATATCAGACATACACTGTTTCTAATTTCTCTGACTGAAGCAACTCTTTCCTACATCTTCATGAACTCACTCACATTCACACTCGATGTGTGGCAGGGGAGGGGTAAAACAACATGTGTTATGTTGACATGTGAGTCTGGTGCCTAAGTTATGAGTCATGGAGACATCTATAACTCACCCAGTGATCAAACACAGACAGAGGCCACTTGGGGGGGGGGGGGGGGGGGGGGGGGGGGAGGGGGGTGGGGGGGGGTGGCTCCTTCTGAATTCCCAAAGAGATCAGAGGCATCGGAGGGAGGACGAGGACACCTGAGCAACAAGGACTGGTAAAAACGGATCAAAACACGAAGACAACACAATCACAGCCATGCTTAGCGAGTTGAGCGGTGTTGCAACATTGTCAACGAGGCCGAACGGATCGGCGGAAAAGAGCGAGGTGTGCAGGTGACATCGCACAAGCAGGCGGGCTCAGCTGGATGGGTGCATGTGGGTGCAGGGGTTTGATCTGTGGCAGAATGGCTGACATCCTGTCACTGCTCATTACAGTGTGAACCTATCCTCAGTAACACCCTCAAACTAGGGACGCGACACCGGAGCGGTGGAGGTGCGGGGAAGCAGGAGAGCGAGCGAGGGCGATCGCTGGAGAACAGGTGGAGGACAATAGTGAAGAAAGACAATGCTCCGGACAAAGGGAGAGCATTCCAAGTCTGCAAATGAGAGCAGTCCCACACTTTGAAGCCAGGCGCTAACAGGGAACTAATACGTGGAAAATATGAGGCGGATGGAGGCCGTCTCCTCTGTGAGTTGGGATGTTCAAAACTGCTTCTTTATCCTCCTTAAACAATGTGTTAGGGAACCTGTTGTTACATCCTGCAGCTCTTATCACCCCACAGCAGAGCTCACCTGTCGCCTTCTGTTTAATGCAATAGAAAACCAATAAAGCGGCTCTTTTTCCTTAAATGTCACATGAAATCAACCTTGCGCCGCTACGCAGCGTGTTTGTTCGACGTCTGTGTGTGCGCGCATGGTGTTGCATGGTCCTGAGAGTTTAGCGCGATGCCTGATTCTCTGAGTTGTGCATAAACAAGGTGTGATGTCGTAGCCAAACGCTGATCTCGTGTCTTTGATGATTCGCCTCAGACCCAGATAATGCAACACTTGAAATGGTGTATAACTAGTCATGGCCGCCCACTATGTCCCTAAGATAAGACTGCTCTTGGTTTAGTGTCAGTTTCCTAAAAAAAAAAGGGGGGGGGGTATCATTACAGTTACACAAGGCGTAATCTTAATGTTGCTGCTGGGTGTTCAATAAACAGGTTACACTTGCACCTAAATGTGAGAGATCACAGATGAACAGATCTCCCTGAAGCGTGTGTTTAGACACTAACACAGAAAAGCAGCAAATGGAAGGAATTTGTCCCTGATGGTATTTGTCGCTCCAAAAATCCCTTCAAAGCTTTGACTAAACAAGCGGGGAGGGGGGGGTTCTATTAGTCATAACAGTCTACTGGTTGAATCAAAGTAAAATATTCATTTACACGTCAAATCTAAACTAAAGTGGACAGAAGGAAAATCACACTAGACTTCCTGTTCATTCCACAATCAGCTTGTAAAATCCACTAATTATTTACAACAATGCTAAAATACTGCTGTTAAACTCCCGCTCGCCTGAACCAGCGGCACTGGACAGTGGGAGTGCAGTGAAAGCGTTAGCGAGTTTGTCTGTAGAGGAAAACCGTGAGCTGCTGGCATCATTTCATTACAGTGGACAGTGTTACAATCCATTTTACACAACTGAGAATGCTCCGTGTGCGCGCGCTCGCGTGTGTCGCACTTGCGAGCGTGAGTGTGTGTGGCATGTGATGGGAGCAGAATGCTTGGGTATCACGCTCTGATGTGCATGCCAAATCCACTTGTCCTCTCACACAACCGACCAGTGTGGCGCTGCCGTTCCAGCGCTGCCAGCAGAGGTCTGAGGGAGCGGCGGCACAGGAAGGAAGTCACGACCCCTTCCAGCAGGACGCTCAGTGTGGTGCGCAGAGTGGAGCTGACCGGCCCGCTGTACATGAGCTGCTGTTTCTCTGCATGTGTGGTGTCAAATTCATTTAACTTTCAAAGCCATATCTCTGCACATGTTTATTAAAATATAAATCAATATGTTGACACAAAAAACGTTTGATTTTGCAACCAGGCAGTTGATTTTTAAATATCGTAATGCTCATGTGGGTGATTTTTGAATGATTATTTGAGTGCTTTATACAATAACTGAAATTACACAGTTTACAATTAATAACTTGTTTTGTTAGATATGCACAAAAAAGTAGGGAGCACAATATCTGATGATGTAAATCAACTAAATGTAGTTATTATGAAGCTAATTAGAATTGGTTGAAAAACATCACTTTGGTAAAATACTACTAATGTTACAATGAGTAACCCGTTAGAACAGAGGGTTCGTCCAAGCAGTAAATGAGCAAAACCAGTCTTCTGATTAAAACACACCACACTATTCTCAGCAGGTGTGAGGGTCCCGTTAGTAACCAACAATTTGCTTTAGTAAAATGCGTCAGTTGTTACTCAATAAGTGAATAGGCAGTATTAATAAAATCCAAATCTCACTATCAGGATTTACTGAAGTGACATTGTTGTGTACCCACAACATTGCCTACATTGTCGACAGGGGCAGGCACATGTCTCCCACTTCAAAGAAAACCCGACGCATTCGCGTTAATCAGTGGCTGCAAAAGACGACAAATCGCAGGAAAAAAGTACGAGAACAAGAAAAGTGAAGAAGAAACGGCCTCTTTGTTAATGACGATAAAAGTAATGCCTCCATTTTGTATGCTAACACAATTAGTCTCAGCAAAACCATCTGAAAGAACCTTGTAGAGAAGAGAGATCACTTGACCCCCCACCACCGCCCGCCCCACCCCGTCTGTGACCGAATCATGTCTCTCCATTAGGTGATCCCTGCAACCATAGCCTCTATCTCTGCCGAAGCCGGACACAGTCACTTAAAAAAGCAAGGAGCGTCACAAAGAAGTCACAGAGCACAAGTCACACGACGCCTGCGTTTGAAAAGGTCCATTATTCTGACTAACTGAGCTGAAGCCTTTAAAACATGAGCTGTTTCTTTAAGAATAAACTTGATATGAGAATTAAAGATACATTTAAAAATATGCAACAGATGCTTGAATGGCTTGTTTGATGATACATAGAAGGTAAGATTGTGATAATTTAATCACAAAAGGGCTATCGCAAAGATTTTCTGACTAACAGTTTAAGCTGTTTAAGCTATTTAACAGGTTTGGGTGACACAGCAATTCAGTGGCTCACGTTAGGACTCAGGTGTTATTTATGTGACATTCAAATATTCCACAGACAAGACATTGAACCCACCGCTGCTGTGGGTTTTACCTTATGTGTCAAGGCCTGTTTGAGCTGATGTGGCTCTGCTCAGTTTTCCTGCTTTACTCTCTCTTCCTGTATTGATATTGATTATGTGTAGTCATACGGCTTCATTACACATCAGTGGCTCAGTGGCTTTATTCCAACCACAAGTCTAAAAATGTAAACTGCAAAATTTAGATTTAACTAAGAAAACACTATAAAAAAGTCCAAACTAAGAATAAGGGTGCTCTTCCATGGATTTCCGCGTTCTGCTGATAGGTTGGTGCTAACAGTTATCGCCACAAGAAGCTGTGGAATAATTAGATGCCAAGCTTTTGGTCCAAAACATTATGTTGTCCAAGAAAAAAAGCAACAGAATCATCATCCTGTGATCATCAGCGACTATGAAAATGCTTTCTTCTCATTTATCTCCATGTTATTTTAGCTGAAAGAGGCGAAAATCCATTCAACCTGAACTAGATGTAGGGACAGATAAATTGAATCAAATTATTATTATTAATTAATTGCAACACTTAACTGTGAGTTTCCTGGTGATTTGCTGATGAGCTGACTGGATAGACAGGACAATGATGATGTCTGCCATTTCCTTGTCTGCCTTTTACTACTTGTAGGCACAACTGCTTGTAATTGTATTGAGTGACAGATGAGCTTTGTCAGCCTAGAAGTTAGACTGTTCACTATTATCCTAGAGAAGCTGGAAGCTTGGATGAGGAAGTTACTACTAGTTGAAACAACAATCAATCGAAAACTCTGTTTTTTCACTATAAAGCAGATTTGGGTTTGACATATGGGTGTAATAAAACATTTTAGCTCATTTCTACAGTAGCTTAATTGAATATAACAAAATAAAAATACCTATATTAGAATATTCTAAATTAAAATGTAGCAGAGTCCAAATGCTGGTGTAACATGTTGATTCCTGCTCAAACCAGATTTGTATCATCTACATCATCAAAGTGAATTCTGCCGTTTTTGAGTAGAATATCTCGAGCAGAGGACTTCTCTTGCTCTTTTCCCACTAAAATATCTGGTCATCTGAGCGTCTCTAACTGAGCTGTCACAGATGATTAGAGGAGGAACAACTCGTCTTGGTATCCCAAAGAGCATGGGGTCTTCACGAGAGACTGAGCCACAACTAGAATCAATGTTACCGTTCAGATAATCACGCATTGCAGATTCACCATGTAAGATGCATTTTGTCTGCTGCCTAGCTGTGTGAAGCCTCTATTCATTTTCAGATTTTTCTGCAGAAAGGGGCGGTCAATTCCGTAATGACGCTTCCCTTTTAAAATGTCTCCGCTGCCTGTCGAGATCCAAGTGTTTTTGCTGGGTTTCTTTGGTCTGAACTCTGTGACAAACCAGGCTGAGGACATTTTCAAACTACGCTTGTAATTTTGTTATTCTTTACACTTCAACATGTGTACAAGTATTTCATTAAAATGCTACATTATGTCATTTCAATTTGTGGGAAAAAAATTACAAATGAATTTGCAATAATATCTCAATTGGAATACTGTATTAATGGTTGACAATGTAGGGAAAGTCCATTACAGGGGGATTTGTAATGGGTCAAATAACACTTGTGCACTGACTGGCCACAATATTAGGTGCCCCTGTACAAACCAACAGCTCTGCAATACTGCTAACGTCACAATAATATAGTTTTTTGCTTTTGAAAATTAAAAGGTATATGAATATAGATGACTTCATAGTGGATAGAGTGGATGTGGTGCCCCTGCTACTGCATTGCCTGTTGTTAGAATCTAGATTAAATTTATAGGAAACATCTTTTTTTCTGTTTACCGTTTTCTGTATGAAAAGTCACGGAGGAACTGGGTTTCTTCAAAATTACAAACAAGGGCCCATCTCTTTTTACGTGTCGCCAGTGACCTCTCCTCCCAGAAAACCATGTGTTTGTCACACACACATACACGTTCCCAAAAACAAGCTTTACACAACAGGAGTGTGAAATCACCATGTTCCAAGACTGGGGGGTTAGTTGGGCTCCCAGTGGGCAGAAATCTCAGTGCACTCAGACGACATCAGGCAAAGCAATGTCGGCTGAATTCATAATTGCTCGCTGGAAATCCGTGTTTCATCTCTGCTGGGGTCAACAGTGGAAACTGATTGAAAACTCAGGATGTTGCTGATGTATGACACACAGCATGTGTAGAATAGGAATTACAGCCATTGGAGTATGAGGGATTACATGACTGGCAGCAATTCTATAGCATAAAAACTCTTAGCATAATGTTAGATTATAGTAAAATTATTAATGACAGAAACACATAAAAACACAGATGTACATTTAGCTTAATTCATCAATCAGCTAATGATTTGTAGCTGAGACACGAGTTGTTTCTACAAACACAAGCTATTGTTCAATGTGACACTATAGTGTGACTGATGTATCCTGTCATTTATTAATTCAGTAATTCTCTTGTTTTCTAGTAGCGCTGATGAACTTCAACAGTTATACAACAGGAACGCTTGTACCGGACAGCGGTACAACAGCGTCATCTAGCGTCACTTTCACGCAATGACGTCAAGCCCGCTGCGTCACTTCCTGTTTCAACATGGCCGCGCACTGACAAATGTGACATTACTACTTCTGCTGAAAGTAAAAGACCCAAAACGCGTTCCTTGTCCCTGCAACAAGTCAGAAATATCACAGGAGGGTTTGCTTTAAGCCGTTCAACATCCTCACAGGTATTTAGCTTTATTTTGGCCTACTTTTTAGAACAACACGTAGAGTTTGAGTTGTTTTAACTGTTAAAGCAGCCGCTAGCATCAGCTACTAGATGCACCTACATTAAATGAATGTGTACATGTTGTGGCAATTTAAAACCACATTCAGTGCTATTAAATGTAGTAACAGTTCACTACTATGTTGTGAGGATTTTACACAGACACACACGTTTACGTTCAGTATTATTTGACATTACTACAGTAAAGGTGACCTCCTGTGCCACAGGATCGTTCAGGCAGCACCATGGTCCATCTGTGTGAGTATATTGAATGTGTTGGTGGTTTGTTTTCTGCCTCCTTAAGAAATGAAGATGTATGTTCAACTTCTTCTGTTTTTTTCCTTCTGTCTACATTCAGTGTTCAGTGAATTATGTGGTAATTTCAGACAATATAGTTTCAGGTGAAGTTCAGAGATGCATTTTATCACTTTAAACCTAAAAGTCTGTGATTTTCTTGTCTCCATTCATTTTGATAACTTTCTCAGTGGTACGTACGCGGACGTATTTGACAGGTTCAAAGTGTTCCTTTGTCATTTTCATATTTTTTCTCATTTGCTTTTGCAGCATCACTCCTCCTAAAGAAGTACCACGGGGGTTATGTTGTAATCCGACTGGCTCTTGCAGGCCACAAACAAGCTAACAGACCCTTTTATCGCATTGTGGCAGCTTATAATAAAAGGGCAAGAGATGGTAAATATATGGAGCAGCTGGGCACCTATGACCCCCTCCCCAACACCCACAACGAGAAACTTGTCAGCTTGAACTTTGACCGAATCAAGTACTGGATCGGCTGCGGTGCCCACCCCACAAAGTCTGTGGCAAAACTTCTAGGTGTGTATTTGGTGGATGACCTTTTCTTAACTTGATCAACATTGCACAACTTTATTGTCAGCCTGTATGGAGAACTGAGTTTATAGTAGTCTATTTAACAAAGGCGGCTCAGCTATAACTAATATGAGCATCTACATGTGTTTAGATTCATCTACAGATATACTTTTTATTGACTTGTATCTTTGTTATCTGCTTCCATCACAACCATTGTCTAGAACTATTACATATTTACAATGCCTTCAAGCTTTCTTGTTCAAACAGTGCAGATTCAGATTAAATGTCGTTCGTTTTCAAGAAAGACTTTTAATGCATTGAATCAATAGTACTCCTGGTTTCAAATAAAGCTATGCTTTATGCTATGTTAGTTAATAAGAAATTAAAGTAGGTCTAAAACATTTTGTCTCTTTATTGGAAAAGCTTATATTGAAGATATGGTCTTCTTTTCTGCCTTCTCTCACTGTGCAGGCTTGTCAGGATTCTTCCCTCTGCACCCCATGACTGTAACGGAGGCAGAGCGTCGCAGAGCCCGATTACAGCAGACAGAGACAGCAACAGGAACGGAGGACAAGCAGGAAGAGGGACAGAAGCAGGCTGAAGTGTGAGAAATAAAGCACAGGACTTGTTTGACTGTGAAGTAAAAAAGGCTTTTGCAGATCATTTGTTTTCTAATTTAATGGGCGGACTTTTGGTACCAACTTTAGATGTTGCTTTACTTGTACCCATTATTATTATTAGCTATGGGCCTTGAATATTAAAACTGATTCTTTGCAAAAAATGCAACATGAAGTTGCATTTATGGGCATGGAGTACTGTTTGCATTTGTTGTTTAATGTGATTTAATTAAATTGTTTCAATATTACTGCATGTGTATGTTTTTTAAGACATTTACAGAGAAACCTCTAAGAACAAAGTTGAGCAAAGTTCTTTGAACTGAACCTAAGTCAATAACGTCAAACACATGGTAAAGAAATATAGTAGCAAAAACTTTCCACTCTTCTTGTAAAATATAAATTTACTGTTTTCCCTGAGTACTTCTTTTATCATAACATGTTTTTTTTTCATACTGCCCTAACAAAGACCGCAAAATACACAGTAAGTCACGCTTAAGGTAAATAATCAGTTACTGAACTGGGTTGATCTGATAAAAAGGAGGAAAACATGTTCAAGACGTGGTCATGGGACATTATCTACAAGCTGGCAGGCAAATTAATGAGAACCTCTTGTAACAGTACAGAGATATCACACAAACACAATGTATAATACGCTGTGTTTTTTTGTTGCTACACTTCATTCATTAGACTTTCTGTTCCCAAAAGCTCAGATGTGTTGTCAGGAACAGCTGTAATTGAAATGCTTCATAGTTAAATAGTTTACAGCATATATCCTCAGTGCTTGTCAGAAACGTGTCCTTACATGTGCCTACAAAATATCTCTTCTCTTGGTATTGCTTCATTTATTGATGACTGGCACAAAATTAGTGTCTTCGATATACAGATTTACTGAGCATTTATAAATACACTTAAGCAGCAGTGTATGAAACCTTACAGTCAGCATTTCCTCTGAGTGCAGTTGCTAAAACAATGTGTTCATAATAACGTATATATATATATATACTATATATATATATATATATATATTGTTGTTAAAAGAAGGCACAGATAGTTTCAAATGTATTGCAAAATCATTCCAGTCTACCACGATGTGAGCAGGAAATGATTAGTTTTTGTCACGTACTATTTGAAGAATGATTTTCCTATGATCAAACAAAGGTGTGGACTGTATCACCCAAATGTGGTTTTAAGTCAAGAGAAATGTGTTCAAAGCTGTTTTTAGTCTGATGATACTAACCCTCCTGCAATATTGTTTAACAGTCTAATTAACACTTTTTTTGGTATTGCTGAAAAAAGGCTCAGACTTTTCAAATGCTATGTTAAGAAGTAAAGTTCTTGGTGACACTGGCAGAGGTAGTCCAAGCGGTTAAACATCACTAGTGAAACTGAATATCGATGATTTATGGTCTAAGATTGTGTAGTACAGTATCTTTTCGTGAGAATTACAGCCACCCCACCTCACTCATCTTTTACTGCTTAAGCATTTCACTGTAATGTAGACCTTTGTAAACAGACTTATACAGGGTGTGCTAATACTTTATTACTTTACAGATCCCTGCAGCACTAAGTCAGAATACATGAAACGTTTGCTTAGGGAGGGCTCTAGATCACTAACCCAGTTTAACAGTTAATCGTGGATGACACATAAGAGGCAATCTGACTTCTGATAGTGGCAAATGTTTATGTGGCTTACAAAAGAGATCAGGCTCAAACCTAGTTTCCAGTTCAACAACAATAACTGCATCAGGAGTGTCGGTCTGCTACAGGACTGTAAATTACAAAACAAGTTATAGTACCTAATGCTGCATCAAGTTAAAGAGATTAAAGTAGTTGAGACGTTATGTTAGATGAATTTACGGAACAATGAAAAAGTGGATTTACTCTGGATCCTGTAACTGGAGGCGGCTCTCCACCTTTCTGATAATCCTCGCTATTGTGGTCATTGTAGTCATTTCATTGTGTGTGTTTTTAACACAATCAAGTGGTAAGTCTCTAACTTTTGTAACCGAGATCAGATATACTCACCACAGTTTATTTAAGAATTATTTTGCATGTAATAATCTATAGAATGGCTGGTGATATCAATGTATTTATAGTGCTTTGACATACTTTTTTTAAAAATCTATTGATTTTGCGGGTAAATTCGTTAATTCGTTAGTAAATGAAATGCCTATGAGCACCGTTAGGCATATGTATAGAAATATATTTTAAACATAATAATGATAATAGTATGTATGATAACATTATGATTATCATACTACAGTTTATAGTTAACTATGATTTGTAGCAACTGTGAATTATCTTGTTAATGGACATTATTTTAGATATTGCAAGTTAAATGACATAATTATAAATGACAAATATTATATATTATAACCTGAATATAATGATGCCAGTTAATACATTGTATGAATACAACTTTTTACAGAAGTTACATTTGACCACATACAGCAAGAATATGTCAATTCTATATAACATTCTGGAGTTCTTAGAGAGTGCACATGTATTTGAACATTTTTGTATTAACTTTGCTTTGATGGAAGATTCTTTGACAAATATTATCGACTGATCTCAACTTTTTTGACAGGAGATAAAAATGTAAAACAAGATCAAACTGGGGACACGTTGAGGAAAACAGAGATACTGGGCCAAGAAGAGAACACGAAATTAAATATAAATCTAACAGATAAATCTGTAGAATTAATGGAAAATATTAACAGCACAACACAAAATACGAACACCATAACTTTAAATCTCACAAAATCAATTAACCCTGAATTTGAAAAAAAGTCAACCGAAAAAACAACTTTAAAAACAACAAAAGAAGACACGCCCTCATATAGCACTACTGATGCTTTGTCAACAGTAAAATATTTTCCTAGTATGCGGAATACGATTCATTCATTGATAACACACTTCATGTACACGCCTTCTGGAACAAATGAGCCGATACAAGGAACTTATAGCACAACCCCAACGATCAAGAAAATGTCTACGATGTCCAAGTCCGACAAGCAAAACACTGTGTCCTTGACTGGTGTAAAACAAACTGAGACAACTGAATCATCTTCTGCAATAGCTTCAATATTTGAAAATATAGAACTAAACGAAATAAACTTGGAAACTCTATCCTCAGCCAAACATTCAAACATGGTTTCAACATCCAATGAAAAAACCCAATCTGCTAGGTCATTGTTATCTAATTTTATTGAAATAAAAAGTGGAGAAACAACCATTCCAGACACCCAATCTACAGAAACACCCACTGAAAAGACTATGCCAGTCACCATGACAGGTCCATCTATGGAATCATCAACATCTTTCACCTCCCTGAATACCATTGAAACACCCACCAGTCCAAAGACAGACTCTGCAGAAAAAAACACTGAAAGTCCTTCGATTGGCACAGTTTCCTCACCAGTAGTTCCTTCCACATCTACCAGTGAATCAACAGTGTCATACATGTCTACCATACTTCAAATAAGTGTGGGAACCTCACAGGAAACCACAATGGCTACATCTACTGGTCATGAAACACCATCAGCAGAGACTTCTGTGTCAACACCCGTCACGGTGTCAAGTAAGTCTGCAGCACCTTCAATTTCTTCTACGGTAACTGGGCAGACGACCATTCAAAATAGTTCACCTACGAATGGCCAGACTATGCCAGTCACCATGACAGGTCCATCTATGGAATCATCAACATCTTTCACCTCCCTGAATACCATTGAAACACCCACCACTCCAAAGACAGAATCTACAGAAACACCCACTGAAAGTCCTTCTGCTGGCACAGTTTCCTCACCAGTAGTTCCTTCCACATCTACCAGTGAATCAACCGTGTCACACAACTCTACCACATTTCCTGTAAGTGAGGGAACCTCACAGGAAACCACAATGGCTACATCTACTGGTCATGTAATACCATCAGCAGAGCCTTCTGTGTCAACACCCGTCACAGTGGTCACAGTGTCAAGTGAGTCTGCAGCACCTTCAATTTCTTCTACAGTAACTGGGCAGACGACCAATCAAAATAGTTCACCTACAAATGGCCAGACTATGCCAGTCACCATGACCGGTCCATCTATGGAATCATCAACATGTTTCACCTCCCTGAATACCATTGAAACACTCACCACTCCAAAGACAGACTCTTCAGAAACACCCACTGAAAGTCCTTCTGCTGGCACAGTTTCCTCACCAGTAGTTCCTTCCACATCTACCAGTGAATCAACCGTGTCACACAACTCTACCACATTTCCTGTAAGTGAGGGAACCTCACAGGGAACCACAATGGCTACATCTACTGGTCATGTAATACCATCAGCAGAGCCTTCTGTGTCAACACCCGTCACAGTGGTCACAGTGTCAAGTGAGTCTGCAGCACCTTCAAGTTCTTCTACAGTAACTGGGCAGACGACCAATCAAAATAGTTCACCTACGAATGGCCAGACTATGCCAGTCACCATGACCGGTCCATCTATGGAATCATCAACATCTTTCACCTCCCTGAATACCATTGAAACACCCACCACTCCAAAGACAGACTCTACAGAAACACCCACTGAAAGTCCTTCTGCTGGCACAGTTTCCTCACCAGTAGTTCCTTCCACATCTACCAGTGAATCAACAGTGTCACACAAGTCCACCACAGTTCCAGTAAGTGAGGGAACCTCACAGGAAACCACAATCATTACATCTACTGGTCATTTAACACCATCAGCAGAGACTTCTGTGTCAACACCCGTCACAGTGGTCACGGTGTCAAGTGAGTCTGCAGCACCTTCAATTTCTTCTACAGTAACTGGGCAGACGACCAATCAAAAGAGTTCACCTACAAATGGCCAGACTATGCCAGTCACCATGACAGGTCCATCTATGCAACCGTCAACATCTTTTACCTCCCTGAATACCATTGAAACACCCACCACTCCAAAGACAGAATCTACAGAAACACCCACTGAAAGTCCTTCTGCTGGCACAGTTTCCTCACCAGTAATTCCTTCCACATCTACCAGTGAATCAACCGTGTCACACAACTCTACCACATTTCCTGTAAGTGAGGGAACCTCACAGGGAACCACAATGGCTACATCTACTGGTCATGTAATACCATCAGCAGAGCCTTCTGTGTCAACACCCGTCACAGTGGTCACAGTGTCAAGTGAGTCTGCAGCACCTTCAATTTCTTCTACAGTAACTGGGCAGACGACCAATCAAAATAGTTCACCTACAAATGGCCAGACTATGCCAGTCACCATGACCGGTCCATCTATGGAATCATCAACATGTTTCACCTCCCTGAATACCATTGAAACACTCACCACTCCAAAGACAGACTCTTCAGAAACACCCACTGAAAGTCCTTCTGCTGGCACAGTTTCCTCACCAGTAGTTCCTTCCACATCTACCAGTGAATCAACCGTGTCACACAACTCTACCACATTTCCTGTAAGTGAGGGAACCTCACAGGGAACCACAATGGCTACATCTACTGGTCATGTAATACCATCAGCAGAGCCTTCTGTGTCAACACCCGTCACAGTGGTCACAGTGTCAAGTGAGTCTGCAGCACCTTCAATTTCTTCTACAGTAACTGGGCAGACGACCAATCAAAATAGTTCACCTACAAATGGCCAGACTATGCCAGTCACCATGACAGGTCCATCTATGCAACCGTCAACATCTTTCACCTCCCTGAATACCATTGAAACACCCACCACTCCAAAGACAGACTCTACAGTATCACCCACTGAAAGTCCTTCGGTTGGCACAGTTTCCTTACCAGTAGTTCCTTCCACATCTACCAGTGAATCAACCGTGTCACACAACTCTACCACATTTCCTGTAAGTGAGGGAACCTCACAGGAAACCACAATGGCTACATCTACTGGTCATGTAATACCATCAGCAGAGCCTTCTTTGTCAACACCCGTCACAGTGGTCACGGTGTCAAGTGAGTCTGCAGCACTTTCAATTTCTTCAACAGTAACTGGGCAGACGACCAATCAAAATAGTTCACCTCCAAATGGCCAGACTATGCCAGTCACCATGACAGGTCCATCTATGGAATCGTCCACATCTTTCACCTCCCTGAATACCATTGAAACACCCACCACTCCAAAGACAGACTCTACAGAAACACCCACTGAAAGTCCTTCGATTGGCACAGTTTCCTCACCAGTAGTTCCTTCCACATCTACCAGTGAATCAACAGTGTCACACAAGTCTACCACAGTTCCAGTAAGTGAGGGAACCTCACAGGAAACCACAATGGCTACATCTACTGGTCATGTAATACCATCAGCAGAGCCTTCTGTGTCAACACCCGTCACAGTGGTCACAGTGCCAAGTGAGTCTGCAGCACCTTCAATTTCTTCTACAGTAACTGGGCAGACGACCAATCAAAATAGTTCACCTACGAATGGCCAGACTATGCCAGTCACCATGACAGGTCCATCTATGCAACCGTCAACATCTTTTACCTCCCTGAATACCATTGAAACACCCACCACTCCAAAGACAGACTCTACAGAAACACCCACTGAAAGTCCTTCTGCTGGCACAGTTTCCTCACCAGTAGTTCCTTCCACATCTACCAGTGAATCAACCGTGTCACACAACTCTACCACATTTCCTGTAAGTGAGGGAACCTCACAGGAAACCACAATGGCTACATCTACTGGTCATGTAATACCATCAGCAGAGCCTTCTGTGTCAACACCCGTCACAGTGGTCACAGTGTCAAGTGAGTCTGCAGCACCTTCAATTTCTTCTACAGTAACTGGGCAGACGACCAATCAAAATAGTTCACCTTCAAATGGCCAAACTATGCCAGTCACCATGACAGGTCCATCTATGCAACCGTCAACATCTTTCACCTCCCTGAATACCATTGAAACACCCACCACTCCAAAGACAGACTCTACAGTATCACCCACTGAAAGTCCTTCGGTTGGCACAGTTTCCTTACCAGTAGTTCCTTCCACATCTACCAGTGAATCAACCGTGTCACACAACTCTACCACATTTTCTGTAAGTGAGGGAACCTCACAGGAAACCACAATGGCTACATCTACTGGTCATGTAATACCATCAGCAGAGCCTTCTTTGTCAACACCCGTCACAGTGGTCACGGTGTCAAGTGAGTCTGCAGCACTTTCAATTTCTTCTACAGTAACTGGGCAGACGACCAATCAAAATAGTTCACCTACAAATGGCCAGACTATGCCAGTCACCATGACAGGTCCATCTATGGAATCGTCCACATCTTTCACCTCCCTGAATACCATTGAAACACCCACCACTCCAAAGACAGACTCTACAGAAACACCCACTGAAAGTCCTTCGATTGGCACAGTTTCCTCACCAGTAGTTCCTTCCACATCTACCAGTGAATCAACAGTGTCACACAAGTCTACCACAGTTCCAGTAAGTGAGGGAACCTCACAGGAAACCACAATGGCTACATCTACTGGTCATGTAATACCATCAGCAGAGCCTTCTGTGTCAACACCCGTCACAGTGGTCACGGTGTCAAGTGAGTCTGCAGCACCTTCAATTTCTTCTACAGTAACTGGGCAGACGACCAATCAAAATAGTTCACCTACGAATGGCCAAACTATGCCAGTCACCATGACAGGTCCATCTATGCAACCGTCGACATCTTTTACCTCCCTGAGTACCATTGAAACACCCACCACTCCAAAGACAGACTCTACAGCAACACCCAGTGAAATTCCTTCAGTTGGCACAGTTTCCTCACCAGTAGTTCCTTCCACATCTACCAGTGAATCAACAGTGTCACACAAGTCTACCACAGTTCCAATAAGTGAGGGAACCTCACAGGAAACCACAATGACTACATCTACTGGTCATTTAACACCATCAGCAGAGACTTCTGTGTCAACACCCGTCACAGTGGTCACGGTGTCAAGTGAGTCTGCAGCACCTTCAATTTCTTCTACAGTAACTGGGCAGACGACCAATCAAAATAGTTCACCTACAAATGGCCAGACTATGCCAGTCACCATGACCGGTCCATCTATGCAACCGTCAACATCTTTTACCTCCCTGAATACCATTGAAACACCCACCACTCCAAAGACAGACTCTACAGAAACACCCACTGAAAGTCCTTCGGTTGGCACAGTTTCCTTACCAGTAGTTCCTTCCACATCTACCAGTGAATCAACCGTGTCACACAACTCTACCACATTTCCTGTAAGTGAGGGAACCTCACAGGAAACCACAATGACTACATCTACTGGTCATGTAATACCATCAGCAGAGCCTTCTGTGTCAACACCCGTCACAGTGGTCACAGTGTCAAGTGAGTCTGCAGCACCTTCAATTTCTTCTACAGTAACTGGGCAGACGACCAATCAAAATAGTTCACCTACAAATGGCCAGACTATGCCAGTCACCATGACCGGTCCATCTATGGAATCATTAACATCTTTCACCTCCCTGAATACCATTGAAACACCCACCACTCCAAAGACAGACTCTACAGAAACACCCACTGAAAGTCCTTCGATTGCCACAGTTTCCTCACCAGTAGTTCCTTCCACATCTACCAGTGAATCAACCGTGTCACACAACTCTACCACATTTCCTGTAAGTGAGGGAACCTCACAGGAAACCACAATGGCTACATCTACTGGTCATGTAATACCATCAGCAGAGACTTCTGTGTCAACACCCGTCACAGTGGTCATGGTGTCAAGTGAGTCTGCAGCACCTTCAATTTCTTCTACAGTAACTGGGCAGACGACCAATCAAAATAGTTCACCTACGCATGACCAGACTATGCCAGTCACCATGACAGGTCCATCTATGGAATCATCAACATCTTTCACCTCCCTGAATACCATTGAAACACCCACCACTCCAAAGACAGACTCTACAGAAACACCCACTGAAAGTCCTTCTGCTGGCACAGTTTCCTCACCAGTAGTTCCTTCCACATCTACCAGTGAATCAACCGTGTCACACAACTCTACCACATTTCCTGTAAGTGAGGGAACCTCACAGGAAACCACAATGGCTACATCTACTGGTCATGTAATACCATCAGCAGAGCCTTCTTTGTCAACACCCGTCACAGTGGTCACAGTGTCAAGTGAGTCTGCAGCACCTTCAATTTCTTCTACAGTAACTGGGCAGACGACCAATCAAAATAGTTCACCTACGCATGACCAGACTATGCCAGTCACCATGACAGGTCCATCTATGGAATCATCAACATCTTTCACCTCCCTGAATACCATTGAAACACCCACCACTCCAAAGACAGACTCTACAGAAACACCCACTGAAAGTCCTTCTGCTGGCACAGTTTCCTCACCAGTAGTTCCTTCCACATCTACCAGTGAATCAACCGTGTCACACAACTCTACCACATTTCCTGTAAGTGAGGGAACCTCACAGGAAACCACAATGGCTACATCTACTGGTCATGTAATACCATCAGCAGAGTCTTCTGTGTCAACACCCGTCACAGTGGTCACGGTGTCAAGTGAGTCTGCAGCACCTTCAATTTCTTCTACAGTAACTGGGCAGACGACCAATCAAAATAGTTCACCTACAAATGGCCAAACTATGCCAGTCACCATGACAGGTCCATCTATGCAACCGTCAACATCTTTCACCTCCCTGAATACCATTGAAACACCCACCACTCCAAAGACAGACTCTACAGAAAAACCCACTGAAAGTCCTTCAGTTGGCACAGTTTCCTTACCAGTAGTTCCTTCCACATCTACCAGTGAATCAACCGTGTCACACAACTCTACCACATTTCCTGTAAGTGAGGGAACCTCACAGGAAACCACAATGGCTACATCTACTGGTCATGTAATACCATCAGCAGAGCCTTCTGTGTCAACACCCGTCACAGTGGTCACGGTGTCAAGTGAGTCTGCAGCACCTTCAATTTCTTCTACAGTAACTGGGCAGACGACCAATCAAAATAGTTCACCTACAAATGGCCAGACTATGCCAGTCACCATGACAGGTCCATCTATGCAACCGTCAACATCTTTTACCTCCCTGAATACCATTGAAACACCCACCACTCCAAAGACAGACTCTACAGAAACACCCACTGAAAGTCCTTCGATTGGCACAGTTTCCTCACCAGTAGTTCCTTCCACATCTACCAGTGAATCAACAGTGTCACACAAGTCTACCACAGTTCCAGTAAGTGAGGGAACCTCACAGGAAACCACAATGATTACATCTACTGGTCATTTAACACCATCAGCAGAGACTTCTGTGTCAACACCCGTCACAGTGGTCACGGTGTCAAGTGAGTCTGCAGCACCTTCAATTTCTTCTATAGTAACTGGGCAGACGACCAATCAAAATAGTTCACCTACAAATGGCCAGACTATGCCAGTCACCATTACAGGTCCATCTATGCAACCGTCAACATCTTTCACCTCCCTCAATACCATTGAAACACCCACTGCTCCAAAGACAGACTCTACAGAAACACCCACTGAAAGTCCTTCGATTGGCACAGTTTCCTCACCAGTAGTTCCTTCCACATCTACCAGTGAATCAACAGTGTCACACAAGTCTACCACAGTTCCAATAAGTGAGGGAACCTCACAGGAAACCACAATGACTACATCTACTGGTCATTTAACACCATCAGCAGAGACTTCTGTGTCAACACCCGTCACAGTGGTCACGGTGTCAAGTGAGTCTGCAGCACCTTCAATTTCTTCTACAGTAACTGGGCAGACGACCAATCAAAATAGTTCACCTACAAATGGCCAGACTATGCCAGTCACCATGACCGGTCCATCTATGCAACCGTCAACATCTTTTACCTCCCTGAATACCATTGAAACACCCACCACTCCAAAGACAGACTCTACAGAAACACCCACTGAAAGTCCTTCGGTTGGCACAGTTTCCTTACCAGTAGTTCCTTCCACATCTACCAGTGAATCAACCGTGTCACACAACTCTACCACATTTCCTGTAAGTGAGGGAACCTCACAGGAAACCACAATGACTACATCTACTGGTCATGTAATACCATCAGCAGAGCCTTCTGTGTCAACACCCGTCACAGTGGTCACAGTGTCAAGTGAGTCTGCAGCACCTTCAATTTCTTCTACAGTAACTGGGCAGACGACCAATCAAAATAGTTCACCTACAAATGGCCAGACTATGCCAGTCACCATGACCGGTCCATCTATGGAATCATTAACATCTTTCACCTCCCTGAATACCATTGAAACACCCACCACTCCAAAGACAGACTCTACAGAAACACCCACTGAAAGTCCTTCGATTGGCACAGTTTCCTCACCAGTAGTTCCTTCCACATCTACCAGTGAATCAACCGTGTCACACAACTCTACCACATTTCCTGTAAGTGAGGGAACCTCACAGGAAACCACAATGGCTACATCTACTGGTCATGTAATACCATCAGCAGAGACTTCTGTGTCAACACCCGTCACAGTGGTCATGGTGTCAAGTGAGTCTGCAGCACCTTCAATTTCTTCTACAGTAACTGGGCAGACGACCAATCAAAATAGTTCACCTACGCATGACCAGACTATGCCAGTCACCATGACAGGTCCATCTATGGAATCATCAACATCTTTCACCTCCCTGAATACCATTGAAACACCCACCACTCCAAAGACAGACTCTACAGAAACACCCACTGAAAGTCCTTCTGCTGGCACAGTTTCCTCACCAGTAGTTCCTTCCACATCTACCAGTGAATCAACCGTGTCACACAACTCTACCACATTTCCTGTAAGTGAGGGAACCTCACAGGAAACCACAATGGCTACATCTACTGGTCATGTAATACCATCAGCAGAGCCTTCTTTGTCAACACCCGTCACAGTGGTCACAGTGTCAAGTGAGTCTGCAGCACCTTCAATTTCTTCTACAGTAACTGGGCAGACGACCAATCAAAATAGTTCACCTACGCATGACCAGACTATGCCAGTCACCATGACAGGTCCATCTATGGAATCATCAACATCTTTCACCTCCCTGAATACCATTGAAACACCCACCACTCCAAAGACAGACTCTACAGAAAAACCCACTGAAAGTCCTTCAGTTGGCACAGTTTCCTTACCAGTAGTTCCTTCCACATCTACCAGTGAATCAACCGTGTCACACAACTCTACCACATTTCCTGTAAGTGAGGGAACCTCACAGGAAACCACAATGGCTACATCTACTGGTCATGTAATACCATCAGCAGAGCCTTCTGTGTCAACACCCGTCACAGTGGTCACGGTGTCAAGTGAGTCTGCAGCACCTTCAATTTCTTCTACAGTAACTGGGCAGACGACCAATCAAAATAGTTCACCTACGCATGACCAGACTATGCCAGTCACCATGACAGGTCCATCTATGGAATCATCAACATCTTTCACCTCCCTGAATACCATTGAAACACCCACCACTCCAAAGACAGACTCTACAGAAACACCCACTGAAAGTCCTTCTGCTGGCACAGTTTCCTCACCAGTAGTTCCTTCCACATCTACCAGTGAATCAACCGTGTCACACAACTCTACCACATTTCCTGTAAGTGAGGGAACCTCACAGGAAACCACAATGGCTACATCTACTGGTCATGTAATACCATCAGCAGAGTCTTCTGTGTCAACACCCGTCACAGTGGTCACGGTGTCAAGTGAGTCTGCAGCACCTTCAATTTCTTCTACAGTAACTGGGCAGACGACCAATCAAAATAGTTCACCTACAAATGGCCAGACTATGCCAGTCACCATGACAGGTCCATCTATGCAACCGTCAACATCTTTTACCTCCCTGAATACCATTGAAACACCAACCACTCCAAAGACAGACTCTACAGAAACACCCACTGAAAGTCCTTCGATTGGCACAGTTTCCTTACCAGTAGTTCCTTCCACATCTACCAGTGAATCAACAGTGTCACACAAGTCTACCACAGTTCCAGTAAGTGAGGGAACCTCACAGGAAACCACAATGATTACATCTACTGGTCATTTAACACCATCAGCAGAGACTTCTGTGTCAACACCCGTCACAGTGGTCACGGTGTCAAGTGAGTCTGCAGCACCTTCAATTTCTTCTACAGTAACTGGGCAGACGACCAATCAAAATAGTTCACCTACGAATGGCCAGACTATGCCAGTCACCATGACAGGTCCATCTATGCAACCGTCAACATCTTTTACCTCCCTGAATACCATTGAAACACCAACCACTCCAAAGACAGACTCTACAGAAACACCCAGTGAAATTCCTTCAGTTGGCACAGTTTCCTCACCAGTAGTTCCTTCCACATCTATCAGTGAATCAACAGTGTCACACAAGTCTACCACAGTTCCAATAAGTGAGGGAACCTCACAGGAAACCACAATGACTACATCTACTGGTCATTTAACACCATCAGCAGAGCCTTCTGTGTCAACACCCGTCACAGTGGTCACGGTGTCAAGTGAGTCTGCAGCACCTTCAATTTCTTCTACAGTAACTGGGCAGACGACCAATCAAAATAGTTCACCTACGAATGGCCAGACTATGCCAGTCACCATGACAGGTCCATCTATGCAACCGTCAACATCTTTCACCTCCCTGAATACCATTGAAACACCCACCACTCCAAAGACAGACTCTACAGAAACACCCACTGAAAGTCCTTCGGTTGGCACAGTTTCCTTACCAGTAGTTCCTTCCACATCTACCAGTGAATCAACCGTGTCACACAACTCTACCACATTTCCTGTAAGTGAGGGAACCTCACAGGAAACCACAATGGCTACATCTACTGGTCATGTAATACCATCAGCAGAGCCTTCTGTGTCAACACCCGTCACAGTGGTCACAGTGTCAAGTGAGTCTGCAGCACCTTCAATTTCTTCTACAGTAACTGGGCAGACGACCAATCAAAATAGTTCACCTACAAATGGCCAGACTATGCCAGTCACCATGACAGGTCCATCTATGCAACCGTCAACATCTTTCACCTCCCTGAATACCATTGAAACACCCACCCCTCCAAAGACAGACTCTACAGAAACACCCACTGAAAGTCCTTCGGTTGGCACAGTTTCCTTACCAGTAGTTACTTCCACATCTACCAGTGAATCAACAGTGTCACACAAGTCTACCACAGTTCCAGTAAGTGAGGGAACCTCACAGGAAACCACAATGGCTACATCTACTGGTCATGTAATACCATCAGCAGAGCCTTCTGTGTCAACACCCGTCACAGTGGTCACGGTGTCAAGTGAGTCTGCAGCACCTTCAATTTCTTCTACAGTAACTGGGCAGACGACCAATCAAAATAGTTCACCTACAAATGGCCAGACTATGCCAGTCACCATGACAGGTCCATCTATGCAACCGTCAACATCTTTTACCTCCCTGAATACCATTGAAACACCCACCACTCCAAAGACAGACTCTACAGAAACACCCACTGAAAGTCCTTCTGCTGGCACAGTTTCCTCACCAGTAGTTCCTTCCACATCTACCAGTGAATCAACAGTGTCACACAAGTCTACCACCGTTCCAATAAGTGAGGGAACCTCACAGGAACCCACAATGACTACATCTACTGGTCATTTAACACCATTAGCAGAGACTTCTGTGTCAACACCCGTCACAGTGGTCACGGTGTCAAGTGAGTCTGCAGCACCTTCAATTTCTTCTACGGTAACTGGGCAGACGACCAATCAAAATAGTTCACCTACAAATGGCCAGACTATGCCAGTCACCATGACCGGTCCATCTATGCAACCGTCAACATCTTTCACCTCCCTGAATACCATTGAAACACCCTCCACTCCAAAGACAGACTCTACAGAAACACCCACTGAAAGTCCTTCGGTTGGCACAGTTTCCTTACCAGTAGTTCCTTCCACATCTACCAGTGAGTCAACCGTGTCACACAACTCTACCACATTCCCTGTAAGTGAGGGAACCTCACAGGAAACCACAATGGCTACATCTACTGGTCATGTAATACCATCAGCAGAGCCTTCTTTGTCAACACCCGTCACAGTGGTCACGGTGTCAAGTGAGTCTGCAGCACCTTCAATTTCTTCTACAGTAACTGGGCAGACGACCAATCAAAATAGTTCACCTACAAATGGCCAGACTGAGTCTGCAGCACCTCCAGATGTGTCTACAACTTCTCTGGTAACAGGAATGACCACCAGTCAAAATAGTTTATCTACAAATGAACATACTTTGACAGTCACCATGACAGGTCCATCTATGCACTCACCATCTTTAACATCTGTAAATACCAGGAGAACTTCAGCTTTTACAAACACCCAGACTACAAAACCTTCCACATCAATGGCTTCAACTTCAGCAGAAATATTTAGCACTGCCATAACACTCAATTATTCAACAACTGTCAGTACCCCTCTCTCAAATGCTACCCACACTTTGGAAACTCTATCTACAACTCCCCCCTGTACAGACAAGGACTGTCAGTGCATTGGCGGTACCTGCATATTTAACACCACACTGGGTAAATGTCACTGCCAGTGTCTTGAGTTTGTGTTTGGGGACGTCTGCTCATATGGAGTCAATGACACCTCTGTGAATATCAGTGAGTCTTTCTTTTTATCACGTGTGTGTGTGTGTGTGTGTGTGTGTGTGTGTGTGTGTGTGTGTGTGTGTGTGTGTGTGTGTGTGTGTGTGTGTGTGTGTGTGTGTGTGTGTGTGTGTGTGTGTGATTGTTTGTGTTCATGGTAAAATTCCAATGTTTTGTATTGTGTCTTTAATCACCTTTACTTGTTACAATAAAAATGTTCTAATTTTTTGCAGATACTGGAGTAATACCATCTCGAAAATCTCATTTTATTTTGGAAATTCTGACAACTTTTCTGCCGGCTTTTAACAATTTAAGTTCACCACAATCAGTGCAGTTCATCAACACATTAGAACTGGAGGTAGAGATTCATTAGTTTGTACTCTTTTGTTATTCAGTAGTGTCAAAAGAGCATGGAATGTCATTGCACAATATTTAAAAATGTCCTGTGGTTGCTAAATGTATAATTAGATTTTCATTGTCAATTGATATCAGGTTTTATATTTTTCATACCATGTACAGCAAATCTTACTTTTGACTTTATCTTTGTCATGTAATCTAAAATACAATTTTTATTGACAATGTTTCAGATTGCCGCTTTGTGCAAAGAAGCAGATGCACAAACCTTTAAAAAAGTACAAGTTGTCAAGTTATCGTAAGGTTTCATTTGCCTTTTTCAAAGATTTTCTCACATGCAAGTTGTTTACTTTTAGTAATGCATTTTTATTGTGCTTCTCCAGGAATGGAAGTGTGGTTGCTGAGAGTTTGGCAGAATACACTTATCCAAACAATGAAACTCAAATCCAGTTTGTCAACACTCAGCTTGAAGGAGTATTAATAAGAATTCTAAATGACACAAACAACCTTAATAGGATTTCTCAGGCTTTTAATAACAGCGGTGTTAAGCTAAATGGAGTCAGTTTCGAACAGCCTGTTATTAACAGTAAGTGCACTGAACATCAGTGTCTTCCTATTTACATATTTAATGTATATGCATTATGCTGCTTATGCAAAATAAAAACTACACATTTTTTTTATGAATCAGATATTACTGAGCTAAGGCCCTATGTTAACTGCAGCTACTTTGCTAATTACACGGCTGTGATTAGCAATGGTCATTGGCAGTGCGCTGGGCCTTGCAAAACAAATCCTGATTACTGTCACCAGCATGGACTGTGTCTAAATGACATTTTTGAAGGGCCTATCTGCAGGTGAGCCAAAACTAGATTCTGAAGGGTATTCATAATTATGTAAATGAAATATCTAGTGTTTATTTCATTATGTAATTCACTCGTGTCCCTTCAAACCAGATGCTTCGAGTCCAGCTTCAAACAGTTTTATGGCCCACAGTGTGAACTCTTCCGTTGGGGCCCAGGTTTCTATGCAGCTCTGTTCGGATCCCTGGCAGCAGCACTTGTGCTCTTGATTGCAATCATCACTGCTGTCGTTATCAAAAAGAAATATGTAAATGTTTGGTGGGTTTTGATTCTTTATTTGTATGTACTTCCCATTGCAATATTTTGCACCACCAAAAGGATGTGTTTGTAAAGGTAAAAACTGTTTCTCTACTCTAGGAAAAGGAAGAATTCCTTTGACAGAAGATTCACAGCTTTTGACGAGGTTTTCTTTGACTTCTCTAATACAGGTGTTTTGTTGGTTTTATTCATTACTGTTTTCCTATAAAAATCTAGTCTTTTCAGCAATGATTTCCAACACTTAAAATGTCAACATTTTCATCATTGTCTTATTATTTTGCCTAGAATATCCAAACTTGGGAGTGGCAGGCACTTACATGCCACAAGGTCCAACACCACATCCAGAAAATGTTACCTAAGGCAAGGTATTCTTACATATCATGCTTAAATTATTAAATAACAATAATCACTGTCTGCTCAGCATTCAACCTACAGAGAAATGAAAGAATACCGTTAACATGGTAATATCACTAATTGATTCATGTGTTTCTGTAGGTCACAAGCACGCAGCTGCACTGCAGAGGAAAGAGAAGCAAACTTAGCTACTGTACTATGTTTTGCAAATGAAACACTAGGTTTATTGATTATACACTGCTTTATTTATGATTGTATTTATATTATGTGTAAGTCAGTCATTTTGTGCCCTCATGTTGAAATAAACATGAACATTTATACTCCATTCTTCCTGAGTCCAGTTACAGACATTTGGCTTTTCCCATTTTGCATTTTTAAAAAAAAATTAAATGTCATGATTCATTAGTAGTCCTCAAGTTCTGAACGTACATTTGCCAGGACCCCTATAATGGCTACAACTTTATTTTGCATGTAAGGGATGATTTCCAAGTGCCAAAAAGTCCTTTACCAGCACCGAATTCCACTTAATTTGATGGAGAAGCTTCATTAGTTGTGTTTAGCTTTTAATTGATCAACAGTGTTATAACTGTGATAACCAAAGTTTAAAACAAAATAAAGTTTGTTTCTTTGAACTAAATATGAGTGACATAGAGTTTGATGCTAAATAGTTTGAGGCTTAGGACTTGTATCATCCTATAGGACGTCACCTACACTTGATTTATTGCTTTGTATTGACTTTGTATTTTTACTATTGTCTTAGTGCTTCTGTCACTAGATGGCAGATGAACACTTGTTTAATTCTGTGGCGTCTTTACATAATGGGAAGTGAGGAAGGTGGTTATGTGAACAAAGTCCAGGAGAATGAATTCAGTTACGGTCTTTAGGGTGGATGACAATGCTTCGTGGTTTAGTTAATCTGGTCACTGACACTCTATTGTAGGCCTGAACTGTGTGCTGGCAGCAACAGCAATAGCTATAATAATAAAACAATATTACTTATTTCAGCCAGTGTCAACAGTTCTACTTTTATTGGTAAGATAACTTTGGTGCTACTGCTGTACAGTATGTTGATGAACATATCTCCCATGATCGCCCAGATAAGAAATGAAAGGTTTGAGGCTTTTTTTGAACGATTGATGGCTCTTTGGCTCCGCCTAGAGGGTGAAGACAGAACATACACCTGTGAACACTTTCTTTTCTTGATGAACTGTATTTTCTAGTGTGTTGTAACCTGAGTAAAATTTAACCAGTGTGACAAAGACCTGTGTTAAATATTTACCCTTGTGTCCACTCCTCACAGCGGATGATAACAAATGTTACACTGAAACAAAAAGGCACTGCAAACTGTGGAATTAATTCGTTTTTCCAGTCACCACGTTTTGTCCCTGCATCCAGACAAACCCACACATTAGGACGTTGATGCTGTTTCTTTCCTTTGCTTTGAAAACATGACTGCGTATGACTATAGTATATTAACTTTTAACGTAGCATAACATGACAATGTAGCAACACTATTTTAGCATAAATTTAACCGTAGTTGTTTTATAGATTGACTGGATGTGAATCATTTTTATCTTATTTTACACATTAAGCTTCTGTCTATGTTATTGCAGTGCAGTTATCGTTTCTTCTTTTTTTTGTATAATTCCTCCCATTACTCAATACATCCTGTGTCAAAAGCCAGGTACAGTAAAAATCTATCTTCCACTCAACTGTAGACTAATCAGTAGAACAATAATAGCAATAAGAAATATTACTTTACTATTACAAAGCAATAATAAACTGTAATAATTCTTATCATTAGAATGAGTTGTTATATTATCAAGAGTGCCAGCCAAGGACTTATATCTACTTAATGGAGGCCACAAATATATTTAATGCAGCTGAGCCACATTAGTCTTTGATAACAAGCTAGGGACAAAATCCAGAAATGGTCACATAATTAGTTTGCGACACAAAGTAGCTCAGATTTACACAGAATCATAATGATTGCTGGTGCCTTTAAGAAAATCTCATAGAGTTTGAAGTCTTGCAAACACTGATAGTGGAGCAGGAGAAATGAACTGTACAGTAAGAGCACAACATTGCTCATTCAAAAGCTAAGTGCAAATGACACGTCTACTGGCAGCAGGTGAGTCACCTGAGGCTAGTAGCCACCCATGCTGTCACCTCGCAGCTCAGCGAGGACTCAACCAGCTGAAAGAGCTTTCATGTTCAATCTGAAGCCTTTTATTCCTTTGAGACAAAATCAGAAGGCATCACATTAATGATTCTTCGCAAGTCGCAGGTCAGGATTAAACACTTGTAACACTGTAAAGTGCTTAGAAGCTGTGAGGCAACGCTGGCTGCTGTTGAGCATCTGAGCACTCACGCGGGAGGAGACCGTGTTGTAACCAGGAAGAAGGCGGCTGTACTGTACACCTGTCAGTCGACCATTGTAAGTCACTCGTCTTTCTCTGGATAGAGGCCAGTCACAATAAGGCACAGCATGAGGGTGTGTGGGTGATAAAACAGGCCAAACAGCTGACTTGAGAGTTCACTCCTCCACTCCACACATTCAAGAAGCAGAATGAGGCAGGCTCATAAATAAGTCACTTTATTTTGTTTCCTTTTTAGCTACTCATAACAACATGGAATTGTTAAATACTGTACACAGCAGATTGTACTCTCCCAGTGCATATTTTCTACACAGCAGAGAAGTCATTTCTTGATAAACTAGTCTTCATTCAGCTTTAATATTCCTAATAAGACATGAATACCTTAAGATTAAATTGTCTGTGTACTGTATCATGTAAACATTCTCAAACATTTAAGTCCAAAGCAGTATTGCGTTTTTAAGCAGGAGGGAGAGAAAAAGGATACTTCATTGACCAGTTGACCTTAGCAGTTATCTGTTTCCCAGACTGAACACCGTGTCCGTACCAAGGCTTACTTCAACACATGTGCTACATTTACTATACCACCCTGACGCTTCCTGAACAATCTACAACTATAAAATTCATGTATTTTCTCGGCTGCCAGCAGCCAAAGTCTTCGAGACCACACCCACTGCAATCATGTAAGGCAGGAATGCATGAGCAGAACAGGAAAGTCTGTGTCGAGCAGGTAAACCCTGCACCTTCTTTGTAATGCATCTCTATTAACAGGTAAACCTTATATCTCTGAGATCTGCGTAATCTGAAAGTCTCTATTTTTGGATTTCTAGTTAGAATGACTTTGTGTTACTCTTAAGTCAATTTCAGCTTTTTGTCAGGTTGCATGTGAAATCGTTTACGTCGTAGTTTGTGGACTATGATTTCAGACTACAGCCTCGAACACAATTGTAATGTGGAGCATGTGAAATAAGAGGTTTAATATCACAAAGGAGGTAGAACTTGAGACAAATGTGTTTCAAGCAATGACTCACAGCTTCGCCAAAAACAAGCTCCTCCAACTGTTTGATTTCATTAAGAATGGTGTACATTCACATCAACAGAGCAAGTTCTGTGCAACAAAGAGAGACGTGGACACTGAACGACGGGCTAATTAAATGTGTTCACTTCTTAAACAGGTGCTGCAAACAAGCAGGCACGGTAACAAGTTGACAATTCTCTAGTTAATTGTCTAATAGGATCACAGGAACACTTCATCTGCTTTACACATGCACAAACGTGTTTACACACACATACACAGGCACACACACACACACAGGACTTAACCACATAAGCTGCACTAGACATTTCAATGGAAACATAGCTACCAGTAATGCTCCCACTTCTTAGTACAAAATGTACCACGACAACGTGCCTTGTGGGAAACACAGATATGAGTAAGACTTCATCAAGGCTGGGAATCCATATCAGTGTTGATATATAACAGCAAACAAACAGAGATTTGTCTGCTTGTATCCTTCATTTGTTAAAGATTAATTGGCCTTGTGTTTACTTCATATATAGTCTGGACACATCACTGACCTTTTGTGCCCTTTGAGATACAGAAGCAGCATCAAAATGCTCTAGGGCACCTCACAAAACAGCCTTAACCTTCCAGACAAAAACACTGAGAATGTGAGGTTCAAGACCTGCTTGTACCACATCATTAGAAAAAAAAAGCACAATAGTAAATGTTATGAAATAAAAATCCTATCAAAAATAAGCTTTACATTGTTTCGCCCACAATAGTATGTCATTATAGTGTGACATAATTTTATTTCTATAAAGTATCTGGGTGGTGAGAGCTATTCAAACATTAGCAGTAACTGAATACAGTGCACACATAGCCTGTGTGTTTAGAATACATAAAGGGTCAAAAAACTGTAAAAGCAGCAGTTTCAGGGTTGTTAGCTTCCGGTTTCACCAGTATAAAAAGTGGTTTTTACTCATCGAGAGTCCTCTGCTAGCTCCGCTAAAACCATTCAAACTAAATCCACGTGTTCCTTTCGCTTGGTGTGGCAGTCCCAGTCCGATACATCTGTGTTGCGAGCCGCGGCGCTGTCCGTGCCGCAGAACGAGTCCATGAAAGTAGTCCGCTGGGGCATGAGATAGTAATGTGTGTTGCTGACCTTCTTGCCGTCTTCTATGACAGGAAAGATGCAGGGGGAGCCCTCGCTGTTCTGTCTCTGTAAACCTCGACAGCTTACGTAATTAGGGTCGGGTGCGAAGCTTTGGGTCGGGGGCATCACTCCGTTGGCGTACGATGGGAGGCTCTTGGGGCTGGGGGTGCGAGAGCTGCCTCCGGGCAGGCGTTCCCTGGGGGGCACCTTGGGTGGTCTGTACTCATCACTGCAGGATGAGACCTCTGCTGACCAGCGGCGGTTCTCTCCCGGCTTAACTGCCCGCGGAGGGATAGGGGGTGGAACCTCTGGCTTGTCTGCTCCTTGAGGGTGGCGTTTGTGGCACGGTAGGCGTAGCTTGTTAAGGGACCCAGCTGGGCCAGAGTGGGAGCGCTGCAGCCGCCTCCGAGACTTGTCCTGCGGTTTCTGACACACCGCGGGCTCAGGCAGTTCCTGGCGTCGCTCCTCTTTTAGTTTCCGCACTTCCTGTGGAGGAGGTGTTGGATGGGGCTGCTGGGGCTGTCTCTGGCTTTGGGGGCCTAACGGGCCATCGTAGTAAGCATAGTTAACCTGCCCACAGTCTCTGAAGCTCCTGCGGCTGGGGATCCCACACCGAAAAGGAGAAGGTTTTGGATACTGGTCGGTGACCAGGCAGCGCTGGTCGTCGTCCGTACTGGTGAAAAATTCTACCTCGTTGTCCATTGCCTGCTCGGGGGAGATGTCCGTGTGTAGAGGGATAGGTGGGAGAGGCTTTGAGCATCGTCCTGGAGTCTGTGGCGGACTGTTGCACTCGTGCACCGAAAGCCTCTTGAATGAGGGGACCACCTGATCGTCGTCCACGGGGCTTTGGGTGGAAGGTTCGGCGGTGCAGGACAAGGTAAGATGGGAAGGACGGGATTTCTTCGGGGGTAGTAATCTTTGTGAGCTGGGACTGTGTTTCTTTCCTGAGAGAGGGGAAAGAACATCATATTATTGGCACAGTACTTCATGTCTGAGACTTGTTACAGTCCAGTTTACAACTAAAGGTTTATTGGATCTAGAAGTGCTACTGGCATTTTCTGGACCTCTGGAACATCACTTACACTCTGTGGCCTGTGTTGTAGGAGATGATTCACAAAACATGCAATGCGGGCGTTCTGAAATGTGCAGATGACAGATGAAGCACTTACTCTCATAGTTTAGAGATGGTGGAGGTGGCCCCTTTTGCTGGGCTCGAGAGCTGTAATCTGTGTGACCTGTGGCCATTGCGAAGTAGCAGCTGGTAGAGAGGAACATTTGAATTATAAATTAGTATAAATGATCTAAATAGCAATTTTAGTTTCACATGAAATCTCAGGCTGACCTGAACCCTAAAACTTCATGTCATGCAGATTTGAAAAGATGTTTCTTTTCTAATTGACCTTCTGGTCCCGGCACCTGAACACTCACTTGTCCAGCTCATGGCGGAGGCTCCACGAGGGTTTGGATCCAGCCATGCCGTGACAGTAACTGCCCCGCAGGAAGGGGTTTTCTATGGGAAAAGAGATCTCCTGGGCAGTCAGGCCTACTGTGGACATGCTCCAGGCACACTCGGGTCGCATCAAAGCCAGGAAACACTCAGATCACCCGGCTGGCTGCCCCCTGTTTCTGGTGTACCTGTAACACAGCCAAGACACAGCCATGAATGACAGCGGAGAGAGGCTGAATGCCAAAGCAGATGAAGAGAAGGAGAACATGTGCTAGCACACTGAAAAATGCTCTCTGAAACCAGCGCCACCTCCTCTAGCGAGGCCAGGATGCATATGAAGCAAATTACAGAGCAGTGCTGCCCACCAGGCCAAATGCTTAGTAATGGCCCCGTCTGTTGTCTATGAGACGACACAACAATCTCCTTCAACAGAGGAATGACAAAGGGTTAGTTGACAGGGCTTTTGTTTCCCAACACACCCCGACCACAGGGAACTACCCCATTCATAATGCTGCGGTCCAAGTGTTTTACAGAGATATGACAATAAACACAGCACGAGAATAAAAACCCAAGAGTCTGACAAGTTAGCGAGAAATACAGAATACAAAAAGAAGCAAAACCACACGTCTGAGCCTCTACTTTCTATAGATTGGGAGTTTATTTTAAAACTTGACTGTGCTGCAGTCTTGCTTGTCCTGAAGCGCAGCGGACGGGGCTCCTCCTGTTACCAGCGATGTACCTTATGTTGCAAGAACTCCTCATGTCAGACGAACTGAATGTTTGTGTCCTGTCAAGTATGTGCCAGGGCTAAAGAAACAATGTGTGCGACACACCGAGTGGAACAAAGCCGGCGGCGCATTTACATTTGTGGGGTCAGGGTTTCACGGCAAGAAAAATCTGATATGTTTTTCTTTGCTTTGTGAGGGCTTCAGCTGTTTTTGATGTCACAATCTATTTCACAATTATATGGTGTAAATATGTCATACTATAAGCATTAGTGTGTGGTGGTGTCTGTGTAATGTTGCAGGAAGTCTAATGACCTCCGTGCCCCAGCGCCACTTTTACTGTTGTGAAAGCAGGAACACAGATGGATCCTTAGCACTGATGGTTGTCTCAGCTGCAGACCGCAGATGAGGTGCAGGGGACACACTGTCCTCCTTGAAACGCTGGAGTGATGATTGAGAGGCGAACAGATCCCTCGCTCTCAGTCTCTGAGCCATATTTATGGGCCTCCCTGACAGCTGCTCAGAAACAAAGCTCTAAAACAACAGGAAGCCTGGTGCATCAGCCGGAGCCAAGCTGCCCAACAAGGCATGACTACCCCCCCCCCCCCAACCCTGCCCAGGGCCGTCGATTCGGTTCGGCAGAGACGGAAAGCAACATGATCCCCGATAATGAACCCGGAGGGGCTTGTGCTTCCTCTTGCAACAGGTGCAAAGACAGTTCTTTCTGGCAGTTCACCACCACAGACGCTTTTACAGCCAACAGGATTAAACAAATGATGTCTCGTCATGCAGCTCTTTAACCCTTGCAGGAGGAATTCTTTAAGGCACCGATTCAGATTATGGCTCTTCTTTTGATTGATAGCTTATAATGTAATTACTAAACTGTGATTGTTATAGAATAACTGAGGTTAGGGGTAGGGGCTCTGTCTGTGCAGGTCACACGGGACACAGTGGAGCACAGCAAACAGCGGCAGATCGGTCGCCTTCAGCGCAGGGCTGTAGTAGTGACACAGAGTTCACACCCCGCTCATGTCACCCCTGCAGCGGTTTCCGAGCAACCATACCCGCTCTACCTGTGCGGCAAGCAAACAGCGCGCACACCCCCTCACTTTACCGGATTGAGATAATAATGGTTAAAAGCCCTCTAGCAGGCAGGTGACTCACACCACTACACACAAATCACCGATCTGGCAAGGCCAGCCAATGATGAAACACAATGAATTGTTACTTCCCCATCGTTTAAGCGGAAAAGGCGCATTAGACTTTCTGGACTATCGGAATAGAACTCCGTAGACTATAAACAATACAATCAATAGGTTATGTAACGTGAAAAAAAACAATATTTTGCATTAAATAAAAATATTCTAATACATGTTAGATTTATTAGACATGTCATTTTTTTCATTATTTTAATCCACATAATCTCGATTTAATTTGAATTTATTCGCGTCGACACACACACACGAAGTGTGCGTGAACACACTAAACTAAAGATTTAAAACGCTGCAAAAATCACAGCAGGACCTCAACTTGCATCAATTAGCTGTGCTGGCACCAACGTACACAACAACAAGCAGTAGCCTTCACTACATATTTCAAAGTACTTTCTAAACGTACCTAAATAAAGTCGCAGTCTTCCCCGCCGCCCCCCGCTGTGCTCTGGTCAGGTTTAACTCCTCTTCCTTTGTTTTATTGGAGTGTGTAATCTTCAGATTTCCATTGCATCAGGAACTGGGCGCCAGCGAAATCATGACGCTCGTGTAATAAATGTGACAGTTTCAGACCCTCCCATCACCCGGACCTTTTATAAGCGCTGGCGACGCACTGCGACTGCGCCGGCCGCACGCGCTCTTAAAGGCGCAGCGCTCGTTTTCGCCGGCGTCGCGTGGGTTCGCGCCGACCGCGGAGTCGCCCGGGGGCGAAACATATGGCGCAAACTCAACCATACGTCGACTTGATGTGACCAAAGTCTGCGCCGCCTCGTTTATAACCGCTTGCATCGGCGGCTGACGCACGACGCTGCGGAGATAGGGCACATAAAGTATACAGCACGCTCCTGATCATGTTGCAGGTCGTTGCACAAGCAGCAGAACGGAAGGTTCGTTAAATCAAAAATAAAGCTTGCAATGTAAAGTTTGCGCTTTATGGATTATATTAAAAGGTTGCACGGTTTCAATGCACTAGCAGATTCAGGCGCAGGGGACGACTGACGGAGCGGCACAGACTCTTATCTGCAGGCGAGAACGCAGCGCAGGTGGCTTCGCCTCACACTTATCTGATCACCGTCTTAGCTGGACCTGTTTTCTGTTTACCCGACGTAATGTTCGCCTGCGCACACAGCAATCAGCCAAGGGCTCCGGGTTCAACAGACATGGATTTAATAAATGAGCAATCAGGAACGTGCAATTGCTCACACGCCTGTTTCCAGTCACTTAGCCTATTTATGCGTTAAGTGGCGTTGCATTAACGCCACCTAATCTATCCAGGCTAAACAAACGCAGCACTGACATACACACTAACCAAACACAGCCGCACAATAGATACAGACAGCCTGTGTGTGTTGAATCAATAGCAGTAGAAAGCTGTGTGTGTGTGTGTGTGTGTGTGTGTGTGTGTGTGTGTGTGTGTGTGTGTGTGTGTGTGTGTGTGTGTGAGCGAGCGAGGCGAGAACAGAGTGTTCTTGTGCTGGAGTTCGTAAATCCCTTACAGCTCAGACCCGGGGCCCCCGAACGCAGGGGGCTTATCGTTACATGTTGGCCATACATGAGCAGGCTCTCGCTAATCCCCCGTATGTTTTCAGGCACATTTTTGGGATTCTCTGAGGCGGTAGTGACCAGCACACCAGTGTGTGTGTGTGTGTGTGTGTGTGTGTGTGTGTGTGAAACTAAATTATATCACATTTTCAAAAGAGGAACAGTGAATTACATCCACAAGTGTTATGCATGTTCTTGCACTTCATGTGTCTCAAGAGCCTTTTTGCAGACACAGTCACTGGAGGAAGAAGTTCTGTGTCCGAGGCACCGCTGCTCCCACTTCGCCGCCCCCTCCGCTCACCAAGCCGTGATGTCACACCTCAGGAAGTTCCTTATAAAGTGAGTCAGGAGGGCGGGGGAGGCGCCGTCATCCAGACAGATCTAATGAGAGGACTCATGCCACGCAGCGTCACTGTGTTACTGTGTCCTTCCTCTGGTTCTGTTTTATGACTCAACCCAAGATTTATCAACCACATCCCGAATTCTTCCTCACACTTCTGGGCTATATTCATCTCAGCTTGTGAGATCAGACAGGAATTTCCCTTTGTGGCTCTCCTTCTCCGGCACCATGGTGACGCTAGTCTCTCAGCTGATTACGACGCTGACTCCTTTTTGACTCCGTCACCAGCGGGGAGGGTGGAGCTCTGATGGGCAGAAGCGACGACTTCATCGGCGTCAATGATTTATTCACTTAGAAGGTCACGGCATTGATTGCCCCTGACTGCCGAGGTAATTAAACAACATGCATATTCAACCTGTGTCCAAAGTTCACAGGGATATAAAAAGAGCTGCAGAGGGTTTAGTGCTAGAAAACGGTGACTGTTTTCCAGGTAAACACATGTTTAAATTTGCTGAGCATGCATTCGTGGTGACTTTTCACAAACATGCCTGTGTGAAATAAATGGCTAATACTTTGTGGCCAGCCTGGTCTGCAGGTTTCTCCCTGGGCATCATATCAATAGCTTTGTTCCTTAATTTGTTGAGTCTTTGTAATGACCCACACCTTGTGGGTTTCTGGGGCATCGTAAGTCACGTGGTGCCGCCGCTTCATTCATTTCCACCTTCGACGCTCGCGCTGCGGAGGAGCATCCGGTGGTGCAGCTGGGAGACGAGGAGCCCCAGCTCAGGCTGACACATCGCAGCGTGTCACTACTGGATCGTGGTTCCGTCTGGCAGACCCACACACACTTGGCTTCTAGCGTGGAAACACAAAACAAGTCCCCAGGCAACGGGCCGTCATCTCTGGCTGCAGTGTAAACACGGCCATATTAAAGCATTCCAGCCTGTGAACCATACCAAACTGCTGAGTGTCCCTCAGATCCTTCGGTTATTAATCACTTCCTACTACACCGGCGATTACCGGAAAGGTAGGGATTTAGAGTAAATTGCCTCATATACATGCTTTGATCAATCAAAAGCAGCAACACCGAGTCACCGTTGCATCACACCTGGACATTGTTATGATGAGGGCTCACAGCCTGATGTCAGTAATGGGTGGAGGAAGCCAGCCTGCCTCCTTGAAGATGACAGGGTGTGTTTAGTCTCCAGGACCTGAGGATCACTTCAGACACAGCGGGGGAGTCGCTGACGAAGTAATCCTTCGACTGTGACTGGATCAAAGGCGCATTAGTAATTATTAGCATGAATGGGAACATGCTATAGCGTATACAGTCACAGTCACACATAATCCTATACACTGACACCCACACAAACTCTCCCATAGTGTATCGTATGATGTTTGGCCTGGGGCTCAGTGACAGCTGTGGTGTGACGGAGGGGGTCAGGCTGGTTCAGATGAGTCTGGATGAGTCCAAATGAGTCCAGATGAGTCTAGATGAGTCCAGTGGCAGGCTAAGCCGTCTTTGTCCTGCATTTCATTTTACTCTCACGCTGATATTGAATCTTTAAAAGGACATGAGCTGCTTTGTCCTCCTGCAAAACAGAAGTTTTTGGCATTTGGCCGATGAGCATCGCAGGTTTCCGGAGGTCCCGATTGCACAGGATTAGGGCTTTACCTAAAGTTGCAACCCATTAATCTTCTCCAGCATCTGATTGCTCTGGGAGTTTGAGCTTCTCCTGAGTTCCTGCTTCAGGCTCACTCATATGGGACATTAGGAAAACAGCAGGACCCCAGCGCTTCTGATAAAGATATTAGACGGTGTCCACTGAGGAGCTGCACCATCAAAGGGAGGCACTTAGGTATAAATCAAAGTCCACTGGGGAACACGGGCTTCAGACTGCTCTCAAGATGTACAAAGCTGTAGTGAAGGAGACAGTGCACAGATGAGCTGCTGCGAACGTGAACATGTGCATGTGGCCGGGCCTGACGACAGCCTGAGTCACTCAGGGCTGAGCGTGTGCTTTGTCACAGCGCCTTTTGTTCCATTCACACTTGGATTTAGAGCCCGCGTCCGCCTGGCCCGGCGCCGGGCAGCGGCCGCATTAATTCCTCGAAGCAGAGGCGCTCCGGATCACTGCTCACACAAGCCTGGTAATGAGCGAGCCCACGGGTTCGGGGGAATGCAGATGAGGTCCGGCCCCCGTTTTCCATCCCCTGCGAGCAGGTCGTCTGTGGAGACGCATACGTTTGCAGCCGAATGTGCCGCTCCGGGGGGAGAGCGGTGCGTGGGTGGAAAAGTAGAGTCCCGTCCTAAACGCAGTAGGCGTATGAAGACTGTAGTTGCCCCAGGGCTACGAGCTGAAAGCCGAGCCGGATGAATAGAGAAACCGCCTTTGAGACGACAACATTTCCTCGAAAGGTAAAGGAAAATAATAAACCGAGGGAGTATTAAGCAAAGCAGTGAATTGTGGGAGACTGTCCTCCTGCAAAGATTGTGTCTATATGCTGATGTAGAAGTGTTAAATCAACGTAATGTACATTAACGTAGGTATGTCTGACCCAGTTTAACACCTGAGGGCGTTCACGGCGCTGCTCCCCACCATCATCGATCACACGACGGAACGTCTTTTGTTTCAGTGGAGCTCATCCTCCAGCAGCGTTCAGAGACAGAGGATTTGTGCCAAAGACGGCTGCTTATTCTAGAGACCAAGACAACCCACAAGGCAAATTAGAGGCTTCGCTGGAGCCACCTTCGCCGCTTTGTGAACGTAGCTTTGAGTGGAAAGTAGAAGCCAACTTTAAATCAGGCCTGTAATTATCCTGGAGCCTGGAGAGCGTTCACATTATGATAATTGGTTATCACTGCTGCAACAAGAGGAGCTAGACGTCATCCAAGTCTGATCTCCTGTAATGGAACCTCAAATGGAGATCATGCTTTGTTGAATGCTTTGTAGCTCCCCACGCACGAGGAACATTTGTTCTAGTGACAAGAAATCCCAGTCTGCTTGTCTTCTCTCCTCCACATTCTGCTGTGGTCCCTGACAGGAAGTAGGTCAGCCAGCGCGTCGCCTCAGACCAAACACTGCAGAGGCCTCTGGAGCCTGAAGCAGTGTGGGAGGTGAGCGCCGGGCTCACGGGGCACCGTGCGCCGGTCGCTTCCTTGTCAAGTAAAGAAGCAGACTCTGCTGTGTACACAGACGCACACATCAGGTCACACTGAGCCACACAATGATGTGCACACGCTCGCCGGCGGAGACAGATATTATCAGTGGCTTCCACACTTCAAACTCCACTTTAAGGCGAGGGGTATGGTCTTAACAAAGCTTTCCAGCAAATCTTCCTCAAAGCTTATATTTACTGTAATTGCTCCATTATTTAGCCCCTCGTCTCTTGTCTCCGTCTGAAATTGGGCAGAGTGTGGCTTTACTCTGACCCCACAGTGACAAGACAAGAGCTCTGTACAATATCTGTCCTGACCTGAACCGGCCCCTCAACACGTCTGCCTTCAGGAGGCCCAAAACAACAAAGAGAAAAACACTTTCTCAGTGTGTCACAACATGAGATCTTTAAATCTGAATTTAGATGTTTTGGTCTTTTTTTTAACCAAATGATGGCTCTTAATTCCATTTCTACAGCCTAGTAATCATCTTTACCCCAGTAAACGCCCAGACACAGATTAAAAGCAGAGACATGTTCAAGGAGCATGTGTATCCACCATTCTGAGGCATCTGTATGGTGTATTTACAGGACAAGCCTAGCGCTCCTCACCGCTGCTGATAACCCTTCCCATCTGCTCTTTTAGCTCATTATTTGATCCAATCTATTTCAGGAACTCTTATCTGCAGGCAGGATGGGGAGGCTGGAGGAGGAGAAGCTAATGTTTACATTCACTCCACCGCAAATGTGCACACATGAGGCGACCACTGAGTCATAAATGAGAAGAAGCGTGATAGACAGACTAGACAGATTCAGAGGCAGCCTGTCCTCAAATGTTTACTCAGATAAGAGCGGAGGCACAAATATGCATCTCACAAAGCTGTGAAAGGCGACTCTTGTTGTTACTGCTACACAGCGAGTGTGTGCTTTGAGCTTATCCTGCATAGTTGGAGACTCTCCCATGAGCTTCCCACGTTTTCCCACCACTGCTCGCTAATTAAGTTCAGACTCATTAAAAACTAAACAGAAAGTAGCTCGTTTGAAATACGTTCTGGAACGCGGCAAAGCCCAAACAAATCTCTCTGAAATGGTTCAGTCGAGTTCTTTTCAGGTTTAGAGTCGACCAAGTGATGGTTGAAATGAATGGGTTGTGTGTGTGTGTGTGTGTGTGTGTGTGTGTGTGTGTGTGTGTGTGTGTGTGTGTGTGCGTGTGTGTGTGAGATTTCTGCCAGACTGTGATGATGAGTTAAGTTTAATGAAATTGTTTTTCTGATTGCGATAAACAAAAGTCTCCATGCGCCACAGTGCTCGTGTGCTTTATGTGAATGCTGCATAGCATCTTTTTTTTTTTTTAAAGTGAGCTTTCGGTGTCCTGCTAATTAAGTTCACGCTCATTAAAGTGCTGAAAGTAGCTCCGTCTGGAATGCTGCAAACCCCACACAAATCCCTGTTCCAGATTAGGAAACCAACATTAAACGCTCAAAAGCACCTCGTTGCTCTCTGTGGTGGGAAATGAGATAACCTGCTGCATGTGAAGGCAGCGAAGTCCAGCGGAGGCAGCTTTACATTGTTTACTATCTGCAGTGGAGGCAGAGAAGAAGCAGGGAGACTCTGACACGTTCTCCCGAACTCTGCCCAGCACCGACTGGTGGATGCATTCCACGCTGGGGTCAGATAAGATTGGAAGCCGTTGAAAGGGCTCCAGAACAGCCAGCTCTTCTCTCCCCTGCTCCAACAGCTCCTTTCAGGGATATCTCCTTGCTTTTCTATCAGACAGGAAGCACCCAGCCAGGAAGACAACAACAGCTCCGCTTCCCCTGACTTCTCGCTGCCCTGGGAAACTAGGCTAATAGGAAGTAGATAAAGCGCCTTTGTGAGTCTGTGCTCGCCGAGGTTCACATGCAGGTACAGCCGGCCCACGCGCACCAGTCCGACAAACACCGTCAGCACGCGATGGAACGCAGAGCTGAGAGCAGCAGCAGACGCGCGGAGGGGAAGATGGACGGCCTCACTCGTACACCGGCGGAGACGCCACTCCCTGCTGTGTGCTGGACGTGTGTGTGCGCACGGGCACGCGTGACATGGTGCAGATGCGTCATGTGACGTGGTTTCTGGCCTGCTGCGTGGAGCGTGTGTGTGTGTGTGTGTGTGTGTGTGTGTGTGTGTGTGCGTGTGTGTGTGTGTGTGTGCGTGTGTGTGTGTGTGTGTGTGTGTGTGTGTGTGTGTGTGCGATGGGAGGGAGTAGTCACAGGAGAAGCCACCCACACGCTCCACAGAGGCCTGACTCATGCGTTGAGGCTGGCACCTAGCTGTGGACGGGGTCGTCACCAGGGTCCCGCAGAGGAGCAGCCTTCCCGGCTCAGAGGCTGATTGGAGTAGACAATGACGCACGACCCGGCTGATAATTTCTTTCCCCGCATTTTAATTTCCTCATCCTCGCTGTGAAGAGTAAATTGGGCTCCGAGGTTGCTTTGCGCGCAGGTTCACTTTGTTGCCATGGCGTCGTCCGTGCTGTTTACAGCTCGCTGGTCATCACGCAGTGTTTTCACTCTTCGGGCTGTAACCGCTCACCATCATGTTGCATAACGCAATCATTCATTTACGTGGGGAGCTCACGGAAGAATGAAAACTTTGTTTCTCAGACTTTTCCCATCATATGTTAAGTTAGAGCAGGGTGGACTATGACACACTCTCTGATGCACTCATGTGTTCTCTTTACATTTATATCAGTCAATACAACCTCCTTTGGTCCAACACCTGATGCCTTTGCGTCTTTTAGCTCCTTCCTGTTTTCCTTCTCCGTGTTCCTGCTCGCTCAGTGTTCTGTTTCCCTGATAAAGGCCTCCCTCCTATGGACGCGGAGATAAGAGGCGATGATTACAACAGGCTGAAGCGCCGGCGTGCTGGTGTAGGTCTGTTCCTACCAGCTCCAGCAGGGCTAAGGGCAGTTTCCGGACTGGATATGTTGAAATGCAGCCACGCTGTGACACACGAGCTCAAATCTCTGTCGGAGAGTGACGCAACGACTCGACAGCCGAGGGGCGTTTGTCGGAACCACTCTGAACTGGGAGCAGGTAACATGTCCAGTACGAGGCCGGTCG